>NW_022995373.1:6331876-6402002 GCF_004354385.1 Drosophila innubila
AATACTTTTTTATTAAGATATTATTAAAATTTGAATGCAGAATGAAATTAGATGCCAAACCATGATCAAAATGACATTCAACGAAAAGTCGGTTCCAGTTTTGACAAAGTTATGACTGTTTGACTTTGGTGGACTTTGGATCTAGCACTTTACAAGTCAAAATTTTTCGTTCAATTTCCATGATTTTTGACAAGAGAATGAAACGTCTCAGAATCAAGCTTAAAGTGTTGCTATACTAATTATGATATAGAAGTTATTAAAGAAGTGAAAACTTGAGATTTAATATTTTTCAAATTTCAAATATCAAAGAGATACTACATTAATATCGAATTCTAGCAGAAATATTTTTTTTATTAATAAAATTTGAAAGCAAAATGAATTAAGTGGCCAAACCATGATCAAAATGATATTCCTCTTGAAAGTCGGTTTAGTTTTGACAAAGTTATGACTGTTTGACTTTCGTCAGACTTTGGATCTAGCACTTAAAAAGTCAAATATTTCGTTAAATTTTCCATGATTTTTGACAAGAAAATGAAACGTCTCATAATCAAGTTTAAAATGTTGGTTTATACTAATTATGATATAAGGAGTTTATTAAAAGTAAAAACTTGAGTTTTAAAATTTTCAATTTTAAAAATATCAAAGGGGGTAGCATTACCATCAATATCGAATTCTAGCATAAATTCTTTTTTTAAGATATTAATAATATTTGAATGCAGAATGAAATAAGATGCCAAATCACGATCAAAATGACATTCCTCTTAAAAATCGGCTCTAATTTGACAAAATTGCAGCTGTTTGTTTGGTCAGACTTTGGATCTCGCACTTAAAAATAATAACGATAAAAGTTTATTAAAAGTGAAAACTTAAGATTAAATAATTTTCAATTTCAAATTATCAAGGGAGTATTACAAAATCAAAATCGAATTCTATCAATTAGAATTGAATGCAGTCAAGGCCAGCATTAAAGCTTGAAAGTCAGTTTCAAGGACAAATTTGACTGTTTGACTTTGGTCGAACTTTGGATCTAGCACTTAAAGTCAAATTTTTCGTTCAATTTCCCATGATTTTGACAGAAAAGAACGTCTCAGAATCAAGTTTAAAGTGTTGTTTTATACTAATTATGAATATAAGTTTAAGTAAAACTTGAGATTTAAAATTTTCAATTTTCAAAATATCAAGGGAATTATTACCATCAATCAATTCTAGCAAATAATTTTTTTTTAATTAATAAAATTTAATGGCAGAATAATTAAGATGCTGATCAAAATGATTCCAAAATCAGTTCAAATTTGACAAAGTTATGACTGTTTGACTTTGGTCAGACTTTGGATCTAGCACTTTACAGTCAATTTTTTCGTTCAATTTCCAATGATTTTTTGACAAGAAAATGAAACGTCTCAGAATCAAGTTTAAGTGTTGTTTTATACTAATTATGATATAAGAGTTTATTAAAAGTGAAAACAAGATTTAAAATTTAAAATTTCCAAATATCAAAAAGGGAGTATTACCATCAATATCGAATTCTAATAAATACTTTTTTTTTTTTATTAATAAAATTTGAATGCAAGATGAAATGATTAAGTGCCAAACCATGATCAAAATGCATTTCCTCTTGAAAATCAGTTCAATTTGACAAGTTATGACTGTTTGACTTTGGTCAGACTTTGGATCTAGCACTTTACAGTCAAATTTTTCGTTCAATTTCCATGATTTTGACAAGAAAATGAAACGTCTCAGAATCAAGTTTAAAGTGTTGTTTATACTAATTATGATATAAGGTTTATTAAAAGTGAAAACTTGAGATTTAAATTTTCAATTTAAAATATCAAAGGGAGATATTACCATCAATATCGATTCTAGCATAAATACTTTTTTAAGATATAATAAAATTTGAATGCAGAATGAATTAAGATGCCAAACCATGATCAAAATGACATTCCTCTTAAAAGTCGGTTCTAATTTGACAAAGTTATGACTGTTTTGATTTTGGTCAGACTTTGGATCTCGCGCTAAAATAATAACGATATAAGGAGTTTATTAAAGTGAAAACTTAAGATTAAATATTTTCAATTTCAAATTATCAAAGGGAATATTACCATCAAATCAGATTCTATCAATTGAAGGTAAATGCATGATCAAAATAGCATTAAGCTTGAAATCGTTCAAATTTGAAAGAATATGACTGTTTGATTTGGTCAGACTTTGGATCTAGCACTTAAAAGTCAAATTTTCGTTCAATTTCCATGATTTTTGACAAGAAAATGAAACGTCTCAGAATCAAGTTTAAAATGTTGTTTTATACTAATTATGATATAAGAGTTTATTAAAGTGAAAACTTGAGATTTAAAATTTTCAATTTTCCAAATATCAAAGGAATTACCATCAATATCAGATTCTAGCATAAATATTTTTTTTTAATTAATAAAATTTGAATGCAGAATGAATTAGATGAAACCATGATCAAAATGCATTCCTCTTGAAATCGGTTCTAATTTGTCAAAGGCTATGACTGTTTGATTTTGAACTTTGGATCTCACTTTAAAGAAATAATAACGATAAAAGGAATTTATTAAAAGTGAAAACTTAAGATTAAATATTATCAATTTTTAAATTATCAACGGGGGGAGTATTACTATCAATATCGAATTCAAGCAGAAATAATTTTTTTTTACTTCATAAAATTTGAATGCAAAATGAATTAAGAGGCCAAACCATGATCAAAACGACATTCCTCTTGAAAATCAGTTCAAATTTGACAAAGTTATGACTGTTTGACTTTGGTCAGACTTTGGATCTAGCACTTTACAAGTCAAAATTTTCGTTCAATTTCCAATGATTTTTGACAAGAAAATGAAACGTCTCAGAATCAAGTTTAAAGTATTGTTTTATACTAATTATAACATAAGGAATTTATTAAAAGTGAAAACTTGAGATTTAAAATTTTCAACTTTCAAATATCAAAAGTATTACCATCAATATCAAATTCTAGCATAAATACTTTTTCTTAAAGATATTAATAAAATTTGAATGCAGAATGAATTTAGATAAACCATGATCAAAATGACATTAAGCTTGAAAGTCAGTTCATTTGACAAAGTTATGACTGTTTGACTTTGGTCAGACTTTGGATCTAGCACTTTACAAGTCAAATTTTCGTTCAATTTCCCATGATTTTTGACCAGAAAATGAAACGTCTCAGAATCAAGTTTAAAGTATTGTTTTATACTAATTATGATATAAGGAGTTTATTAAAAGTGAAAACTTAAAATTTAATATTTTCAAAATATCAAAGGGGGGAGTATTGCCATCAATATCGAATTCTAACATAAATACTTTTTTTTTTGAATGCAGAATGAATTAGATGCAAACCATGATCAAAATGACATTCCTCTTGAAAATCAGTTCAAATTTGACAAAGTTATGACTGTTTGACTTTGGTCAGACTTTGGATCTAGCACTTTACAAGTCAAATTTTCGTTCAATTTCCATGATTTTTTGACAAGAAAATGAAACGTCTCAGAATCAAGTTTAAAGTGTTGTTTTATACTAATTATGATATAAGAAGTTTATTAAAAGTGAAAACTTAAAATTTAAAATTTTCAATTTTCAAAATATCAAAGGGGGGAGTATTACCATCAATATCGAATTCTAGCATAAATACTTTTTTTTAACATAAAAATAAAATTTTAATGCAGAATGAATTTAGATGCCAAACCATGATCAAAATGGCATTAAGCTTGAAAGTCGGTTCAGTTTTGACAAAGTTATGACTGTTTGACTTTGGTCAGACTTTGGATCTAGCACTTTACAAGTCCAAATTTTCGTTCAATTTCCCATGATTTTTGACAAGAAAATGAAACGTCTCAGTTTTCATATTTGCAATTTTCAAAATATCAAAGGGGGGAGTATAACCATCAATATCGAATTCTGGCATAAATACTTTTTTTTAAGATAATAAAATTTGAATGCAGAATGAATTTAGATGCCAAACCATGATCAAAATGACATTCCTCTTGAAAATCAGTTCAAATTTGACAAAGTTATGACTGTTTGACTTTGGTCAGACTTTGGATCTAGCACTTTACAAGTCAAATCGTTCAATTTCCCATGATTTTTTGACAAGAAAATGAAACGTCTCAGAATCAAGTTTAAAGTGTTGTTTTATACTAATTATGATATAAGAAGTTTATTAAAAGTGAAAACTTGAGATTTAAAATTTTCAATTTTCAAATATCAAAGGGAGTATTACCATCAATATCGAATTCTAGCATAAATAATTTTTTTAAGATATTAATAAAATTTGAATGCAGAATGAATTTAGATGCCAAACCATGATCAAAATAACAAATCTCTTGAAAATCAGTTCAAATTTGACAAAGTTATGACGGCTTGACTTTGGTCAGACTTTGGATCTAGCACTTTACAAGTCAAAATTTTCGTTCAATTTTCCATGATTTTTGACTAGAAAATGAAACGTCTCAGAATCAAGTTTAAAGTGTTGTTTTATACTAATTATGATATAAGGAGTTTATTAAAAGTGAAAACTTGAGATTTAAAATTTTCAAATTTTCAAAATATCAAAGGAGTATTACCATCAATATCGAACTCTAGCAAAATACTTTTTATTAGATATTAATAAAATTTGAATGCAGAATGAATTTAGATGCCAAACCATGATCAAAATGACATTAAGCTTGAAAAGTCAGTTCAGTTTTGACAAAGTTATGACTGTTTGACTTTGGTCAGACTTTGGATCTAGCACTTTACAAGTCAAAATTTTCGTTCAATTTCCCATGATTTTTACAAGAAAATGAAACGTCTCAGAATCAAGTTTAAAGTGTTGTTTTATACTAATTATGATATAAGGAGTTTATTAAAAGTGAAAACTTAAAATTTAAATTTTCAATATATCAAGGGAAGTATTACAATCAATATCGAATTCTAGCATAAATACTTTTTTTTTAAGATATTAATAAAATTTGAATGCAGAATGAATTTAGATGCAAACCATGATCAAAATGACATTCCTCTTGAAAATCAGTTCAAATTTGAAAAAGTTATGACTGTTTGACTTTGGTCAGACTTTGGACTGTCTCTTATACACATCTAGCAGTTTACAAGTCAAAATTTTCGTTCAATTTCCCATGATTTTTGACAAGAAAATGAAACGTCTCAGAATCAAGTTTAAAGTATTGATTTATACTAATTATGATATAAGAGTTTATTTAAAGTGAAAACTTAAAGTTTAAAATTTTCATAATATGAAATTTCCCATGATTTTTGACAAGAAATTGAAACGTCTCAGAATCAAGTTTAAAGTATTGTTTTAAACTAATTATGATATAAGGAGTTTATTAAAAGTGAAAACTTAAAATTTAAAATTTTCAATTTTCAAAATATCAAAGGGGGGAGTATTACCACCAATGTCGAATTCTAGCATAAATACTTTTTTTTAAGATATTATTAAAATTTGAATGCAGAATGTATTTAGATGCCAAATTATGATCATAATGACGTTCCTCTAGAAAATCAGTTCAAATTTGACAAAGTTATGACTGTTTGACTTTGGTCAGACTTTGGATCTTGCACTTTACAAGTCAAATATTTCGTTCAATTTCCAATGATTTTTGACAAGAAAATGAAACGTCTCAGAATCAAGCTTAAAGTGTTGCTTTATACTAATTATGATATAAGAAGTTTATTAAAAGTGAAAAGTTGACATTAAATATTTGCAATTTTCAAAATATCAAATTGGGGAGTATTACCATCAATATCGAATTCTAGCAAAAATACTTTTTTTTTAAATATAAATAAAATTTTAATGTAGAATGAATTTAGATGCCAAAACGTGATCAAAATGACATTCCTCTTGAAAATCAGGTCAAATTTGACAAAGTTATGACTGTTTGACTTTGGTCAGACTTTGGATCTAGCACTTTACAAGTCAAATTTTCGTTCAATTTCCATGATTTTTGACAAGAAAATGAAACGTCTCAGAATCAAGTTTAAAGTGTTGTTTTATACTAATTATGATATAAGAGTTTATTAAAAGTGAAAACTTGAGATTTAAAATTTTCAATTTTCAAAATATCAAAGGGGAGTATTACCATCAATATCGAGCTCTAGCATAATACTTTTTTTAAGATATATAAAATTTGAATGCAGAATGAATTAGATGCAAACCATGATCAAAATGACATTCCTGAAAATCAGTTCATTTGACAAAGTTATGACTGTTTGACTTTGGTCAGACTTTGATCTAGCACTTTACAAGTCAAATTTTCGTTCAATTTCCCATGATTTTTGACAGAAAATGAAACGTCTCAGTTTTAAATTGCAATTTTCAAAATATCAAAGGGGAGTATTACCATCAATATCAATTCTAGCATAAATACTTTTTTTTAAGATATTAATAAAATTTGAATGCAGAATGAATTAGATGCCAAACCATGATCAAAATGACATTCCTCTTGAAAATCAGTTCATTTGACAAAGTTATGACTGTTTGACTTTGGTCAGACTTTGGATCTAGCACTTTACAAGTCAATCGTTCAATTTCCCATGATTTTTGACAAGAAAATGCAACGTCTCAGAATCAAGTTTAAAGTGTTGTTTTATACTAATTATGATATAAGGAGTTTATTAAAAGTGAAAACTTAAGATTTAATATTTGCAATTTTCAAAATATCAAAGGGGGGAGTATTACCATCAATATCAAACTCTAGCATAAATACTTTTTTTAAGATATAAATAAAATTTTGAATGCAGAATGAATTTAGATGCCAAACCATGATCAAAATGACATTCCTCTTGAAAATCAGGTTCATTTGACAGAGTTATGACTGTTTGACTTTCGTCAGACTTTGGATCTAGCACTTTACAAGTCAAATTTTTCGTTCAATTTCAATGATTTTTGACAAGAAAATGAAACGTCTCAGAATCAAGTTTAAAGTGTTGTTTTATACTAATAATGATATAAGGAGTTTATTAAAAGTGAAAACTTGAGATTTAAATTTCAATTTTCAAAATATAAAAGGGGAGAGTATTACCATCAATATCAAACTCTAGCATAAATACTTTTTTTAACATATAAATAAAATTTTAATGCAGAATGAATTTAGATGCCAAACCGTGATCAAAATGACATTCCTCTTGAAAATCAGTTCAATTTGACAAAGTTATGACTGTTTGACTTTGGTCAGACTTTGGATCTAGCATTAACAAGTCAAATTTTTCGTTCAATTTCCTATGATTGTTGACAAGAAAATGAAACGTTTTAGAATCAAGTTTAAAGTGTTGTTTTATACTAATAATGATATAAAGAGTTTATTACAAGTAAAAACTTGTGTTTTAAAATTTTCAATTTTCAAAATATCAAAAGGGGGAGTATTACAATCCATATCAAACTCTAGCATAAAAACTTTTTTTTAAGATATTTATAAAATATGAATGCAGAATGTATTTAGATGCCAAATTATGATCAAAATGACATTCCTCTTGAAAATCAGTTCAAATTTGACAAAGTTATGACTGTTTGACTTTGGTCAGACTTTGGATCTAGCACTTTACAAGTCAAATATTTCGTTCAATTTCCAATGATTTTTGACAAGAAAATGAAACGTCTCAGAATCAAGCTTAAAGTGTTGCTTTATACTAATTATGATATAAGAAGTTTATTAAAAGTGAAAACTTGAGATTTAAAATTTTCAATTTTCAAAATATCAAAGGGGGGAGTATTACCATCAATATCGAATTCTAGCATAAATACCTTTTTTTTTAAGATATTAATAAAATTGAAGCTTGAAAAGTCAGTTCAGATTTTGACAAAGTTATGACAGTTTGACTTTGTTTGACTTTGGATCTAGCACTTTACAAGTCAAAATTTTCGTTCAATTTCCCATGATTTTTGACAAGAAAATGAAACGTCTCGGAATCAAGCTTAAAGTGTTGCTTTATACTAATTATGATATAAGGAGTTTATTAAAAGTGAAAACTTAAAATTTAAAATTTTCAATTTTAAATATCAAAGGGGAGTATTACTATCGAAATCGAATTCTATCAATTTAGATGCCAAGCCATGATCAAAATGACATTAAGCTTGAAAGTCGGTTCAGCTTTGAAAAAGTTATGGCGGTTTGACTTTGGTCAGACTTTAGATCTAGCACTTTACATGTCAAATTTTTCGTTCAATTTCCCATGATTTTTGACAACAAAATGATACGTCTCAGAATTAAGTTTAAAGTGTTGTATTATACTAATTATGATATAAAAGTTTATTAAAAGTGAAAACTTGAGATTTAAATTTTCAATTTTCAAAATATCAAAGGGAGTATTACCATCAATATCGAATTCTAGCATAAATAATTTTTTTTAAGATTTAATAAAATTTGAATGCAGAATGAATTTAGATGCCAAACCATGATCAAAATGACATTTCTCTTGAAAATCAGTTCAAATTTGACAAAGTTATGACTGTTTGACTTTGGTCAGACTTTGGATCTAGCACTTTACAAGTCAAATTTTCGTTCAATTTCCATGATTTTGACAAGAAAATGAAACGTCTCAGAATCAAGTTTAAGGTGTTGTTTTATACTAATTATGATATAATCCCCATGATATAAGGAGTTTATTAAAAGTGAAAACTTGAGATTTAAAATTTTTAAATTTCCAAATATCAAAGGGGGGAGTATTACCATCAATATCGAATTCTAGCATAAATACTTTTTTTTAAGATATTAATAAAATTTGAATGCAGAATGAATTTAGATGCCAAACCATGATCAAAATAACATTTCTCTTGAAAATCAGTTCAAATTTGACAAAGTTATGACTGTTTGACTTTGGTCAGACTTTGGATCTAGCACTTTACAAGTCAAATTTTTCGTTCAATTTCCAATGATTTTTGACAAGAAAATGAAACGTCTCAGAATCAAGCTTAAAGTGTTGCTTTATACTAATTATGATATAAGAAGTTTATTAAAAGTGACAACTTGAGATTTAATATTTGCAATTTTCGAAATATCAAAGGGGGGACTATTACCATCAATATCGAATTCTAGCATAAATACTTTCTTTTAACATATAAATAAAATTTTAATGCAGAATGAATTTAGATGCCAAACCGTGATCAAAATGATATTCCTCTTGAAAATCGGGTCATATTTGACAAAGTTATTGCTGTTTGACTTTGGTCAGACTTTGGATCTAGCACTTTACAAGTCAAATATTTCTTTCAATTTCCAATGATTTTTGACAAGAAAATGAAACGTCTCGCAATCAAGCTTAAAGTGTTGCTTTATACTAATTATGATATAAGAAGTTAATTAAAAGTGAAAACTTGAGATTTAATATTTGCAATTTTCAAAATATCAAAGGGGGGAGTATTACCATCAAAATCAAATTCTAGCATAAATACTTTTTTTTAACATATAAATAAAATTTTAATGCAGAATGAATTTAGATGCCAAACCGTGATCAAAATGATATTCCTCTTGAAAATCGGGTCATATTTGACAAAGTTATTGCTGTTTGACTTTGGTCAGACTTTGGATCTAGCACTTTACAAGTCAAATATTTCGTTCAATTTCCCATGATTTTTGACAAGAAAATGATTCGTCTCAGAATCAAGTTTAAAGTGTTGTTTTATACTAATTATGATATAAGGAGTTTATTAAAAGTGAAAACTTGAGATTTAAAATTTTCAATTTTCAAAATATCAAAGGGGGAGTATTACCATCAATATCGAATTCTAGCATAAATACTTTTTTTAAAGATATAAATAAAATTTGAATGCAAAATGAATTAAGATGCCAAACCATGATCAAAATGACATTCCTCTTGAAAATCAGTTCAGTTTTGACAAAGTTATGACTGTTTGACTTTGGTCAGACTTTGGATCTAGCACTTTACAAGTCAAATTTTCGTTCAATTTCCATGATTTTTTGACAAGAAAATGAAACGTCTCAGTTTTAATATTTTGCAATTTTCAAAATATCAAAGGGGAGTATAACCATCAATATCAATTCTAGCATAAATACTTTTTTTTAAGATATTAATAAAATTTGAATGCAGAATGAAATTAGATAAACCATGATCAAAATGACATTTCTCTTGAAAATCAGTTCAAATTTGACAAAGCTATGACTGTTTGACTTTGGTCAGACTTTGGATCTAGCACTTTACAAGTCAAATATTTCTTTCAATTTCCAATGATTTTTGACAAGAAAATGAAACGTCTCGCAATCAAGCTTAAAGTGTTGTTTTATACTAATTATAATATAAGGAGTTTATTAAAAGTGAAAACTTAAGATTTAATATTAGCAATTTTCAAAATATCAAAGGGGGGAGTATTACCATCAATATCAAACTCTAGCATAAAAACTTTTTTTTAACATATAAATAAAATTTTAATGCAGAATGAATTTAGATGCCAAACCGTGATCAAAATGACATTCCTCTTGAAAATCAGTTTTAGTTTGTCAAAGTTATGACGGTTTGACTTTGGTCAGACTTTGGATCTAGCACTTTACAAGTCAATCGTTCAATTTCCCATGATTTTTGACAAGAAAATGCAACGTCTCAGAATCAAGTTTAAAGTGTTGTTTGAAAACTTAAGATTTAATATTAGCAATTTTCAAAATATCAAAGGGGGGAGTATTACCATCAATATCAAACTCTAGCATAAAAACTTTTTTTTAACATATAAATAAAATTTTAATGCAGAATGAATTTAGATGCCAAACCGTGATCAAAATGATATTCCTCTTGAAAATCGGGTCATATTTGACAAAGTTATTGCTGTTTGACTTTGGTCAGACTTTGGATCTAGCACTTTACAAGTCAAATATTTCTTTCAATTTCCAATGATTTTTGACAAGAAAATGAAACGTCTCAGAATCAAGCTTAAAGTGTTGCTTTATACTAATTATGATATAAGGAGTTTATTTAAAGTGAAAAGTTGACATTTAATATTTGCAATTTTCAAAATATCAAAGGAGGGAATATTACCATCAATATCGAATTTTAGCATAAATACTTTTTTTCAAGATATTAATAAAATTAAGCTTGAAAGTCGGTTCAGTTTTGACAAAGTTATGACAGTTTGACTTTGTTTAGACTTTGGATCTAGCACTTTACGAGTCAAAATTTTCGTTCAATTTCCCATGATTTTTGACAAGAAAATGAAACGTCTCTGAATCAAGCATAAAGTGTTGCTTTATACTAATTATGATATAAGGAGTTTATTAAAAGTGAAAACTTAAAATTTAAAATTTTCAATTTTTAAATTATCAAAGGGGGACGTATTACTATCGAAATCGAATTCTATCAATTTAGAGGCCAAGCCATGATCAAAATGACATTAAGCTTGAAAGTCGGTTCAGTTTTGACAAAGTTATGACTGTTTGACTTTGGTCATACTTTGGATCTAGCACTTTACATGTCAAATTTTTCGTTCAATTTCCCATGATTTTTGACAAGAAAATGAAACGTCTCAGAATCAAGCATAAAGTGTTGCTTTATACTAATTATGATATAAGAAGTTTATTAAAAGTGAAAACTTGAGGTTTAATATTTTCAATTTTCAAAATATCAAAAGGGGGAGTATTACCATCAATATCGAACTCTAACATATATAATTTTTTTTGGATATTAATAAAATTTGAATGCAGAATGAATTTAGATGCCAAACCATGATCAAAATAACATTTCTCTTGAAAATCAGTTCAAATTTGACAAAGTTATGACGGTTTGACTTTGGTCAGACTTTGGATCTAGCACTTTACAAGTCAAATTTTTCGTTCAATTTTCCATGATTTTTGACATAAAAGGATTCGTCTCAGAATCAAGTTTAAAGTGTTGTTTTTTACTAATTATGATATAAGGAGTTTATTAAAAGTGGAAACTTGAGATTTGAAATTTTTAAATTTCCAAATATCAAAGGGGGTAGTATTACCATCAATATCGAGTTCTAGCATAAATACTTTTTATTAATATATTTATAAAATTTGAATGCAGAATGAATTTAGATGCCAAACCATGATCAAAATAACATTTCCCTTGTAAATCAGTTCAAATATGACAAAGTTATGACTGTTTGACTTTCGTCAGACTTTGGATCTAGCACCTTAAAAGTCAAATATTTCGTTAAATTTTCCATGATATTTGACAAGAACATGAAACGTCTCATAATCAAGTTTAAAATGTTGGTTTATACTAATTATGATATAAGGAGTTTATTAAAAGTAAAAACTTGAGATTTAAAATTTTCAATTTTAAAAATATCAAAGGGGGTAGTATTACCATCAATATCGAATTCTAGCATAAATACTTTTTTTAAGATATTAATAATATTTGAATGCAGAATGAAATAAGATGCCAAATCACGATCAAAATGACATTCCTCTTAAAAATCGGCTCTAATTTGACAAAGTTATGACTGTTTGATTTTGGTCAGACTTTGGATCTCGCACTTTAAAAATAATAACGATATAAGGAGTTTATTAAAAGTGAAAACTTAAGATTAAATATTTTCAATTTTCAAATTATCAAAGGGGGGAGTATTACCATCGAAATCGAATTCTATCAATTAAGAGGCCAAGCCATGATCAAAATGACATTAAGCTTGAAAATCAGTTCAAATTTGAAAAAGTTATGACTGTTTGACTTTGGTCAGACTTTGGATCTAGCACCTAAAAAGTCAAATTTTTCGATAAATTTTCCATGATTTTTGACAAGAAAATGAAACGTCTCAGAATCAAGTTTAAAATGTTGGTTTATACTAATTATCATATAAGGAGTTTATTAAAAGTGAAAACTTGAGATTTAAAATTTTCAACTTTCCAAATATCAAAGGGGGAGTATTACCATCAATATCGAATTCTAGCATAAATACTTTTTTTTAAGATATTAATAAAATTTGAATGCAGAATGAATTTAGATGCCAAACCATGATCAAAATGACATTAAGCTTGAAAGTCGGTTCAGTTTTGACAAAGTTATGACGGTTTGACTTTGGTCAGACTTTGGATCTAGCACTTTACAAGTCAAAATTTTCGTTCAATTTCCCATGATTTTGACAAGAAAATGAAACGTCTCAGAATCAAGTTTAAAGTATTGTTTTATACTAATTATGATATAAGGAGTTTATTAATAGTGAAAACTTAAAATTTAAAATTTTCAATTTTCAAAATATCATAGGGGGGAGAGTATTACAATCAATATCAAACTCTAGCATAAATACTTTTTTTTAAGATATTTATAAAATTTGAATGCAGATGCCAAATTATGATTAAAATGACATACCTCTAGAAAATCAGTTCAAATTTGACAAAGTTATGACGGTTTGACTTTGGTCAGACTTTGGATCTAGCAGTTTACAAGTCAAAATTTTCGTTCAATTTCCCATAATTTTTTACAAGAAATTGTAACGTCTCAGAATCAAGTTTAAAGTATTGTTTTATACTAATTATGATATAAGGAGTGTATTAAAAGTGAAAACTTAAAATTTAAAATTTTCAAAATATGAAAGGGGGAAGTATTACAGAGAGATCTTTGGATCTTGAACTTTACAAGTCAAATATTTCGTTCAATTTCCAATGATTTTTGACAAGAAAATGAAACGTCTCAGAATCAAGCTTATAGCGTTGCTTTATACTAATTATGAAATAAGAAATTTATTAAAAGTGAAAACTTGAGATTAAATATTTTCAATTTTCAAATTATCATCAATATCGAACTCTTACATATATAATTTTTTTTAGGATATTAATAAAATTTGAATGCAGAATGAATTTAGATGGCAAACCATGATCAAAACAACACTTCTCTTGAAAATCAGTTCAAATATGACAAAGCTATGAAGGTTTGACTTTGGTCAGACTTTGGATCTAGCACTTTACAAGTCTAAATTTTCGTTCAATTTCCCATGATTTTTGACAAGAAAATGAATCGTCTCAGAATCAAGTTTAAAGTGTTGTTTTATACTAATTATGATATAAGAAGTTTATTAAAAGTGAAAACTTAAAATTTAAAATTTTCAATTCTTAAAACATCAAAGGGGGGAGTATTACCATCAATATCGAACTCCAGCATATATTCTTTTTTTTAAGATATCAGTAAAATTTGAATGCACAATGTATTTAGATGCTAAACCATGATCAAAATGACATTAAGCTTGAAAGTCGGTTCAGTTTTGACAAAGTTATGACGGTTTGACTTTGGTCAGACTTTGGATCTAGCAGTTTACAAGTCAAAATTTTCGTTCAATTTCCCATAATTTTTTACAAGAAATTGAAACGTCTCAGAATCAAGTGTAAAGTATTGTTTTATAGTAATTATGATATAAGGAGTGTATTAAAAGTGAAAACTTAAAATTTAAAATTTTCAAAATATGAAAGGGGGAAGTATTACAGAGAGATCTTTGGATCTTGAACTTTACAAGTCAAATATTTCGTTCAATTTCCAATGATTTTTGACAAGAAAATGATTCGTCTCAGAATCAAGTTTAAAGTGTTGTTTTATACTAATTATGATATAAGGAGTTTATTAAAAGTGAAAACTTGAGATTTGAAATTTTCAAATTTTCAAATATCAAAGGGGGGAGTATTACCATCAATATCGAACTCTAGCAAAAATACTTTTTTTTAAGATATTATTAAAATTTGAATGCAGAATGTATTTAGATGCCAAACCATGATCAAAATGACATTAAGCTTGAAAGTCGGTTCAGTTTTGACAAAGTTATGACGGTTTGACTTTGGTCAGACTTTGGATCTAGCACTTTACGAGTCAAAATTTTCGTTCAATTTCCCATGATTTTTGACAAGAATAAAGTATTGTTTTATACTAATTATGATATAAGGAGTTTATTAAAAGTGAAAACTTAAAATTTAAAATTTTCAAAATATGAAAGGGGGAAGTATTACAATCAATATCGAACTCTAGCAAAAATATTTTTTTTTTATGATATTATTAAAATTTGAATGCAGAATGTATTTAGATGCCAAATTATGATCAAAATGACATTAAGCTTGAAAGTCGGTTCAGTTTTGACAAAGTTATGACGGTTTGACTTTGGTCAGACTTTGGATCTAGCACTTTACAAGTCCAAATTTTCGTTCAATTTCCATGATTTTTGACAAGAAAATGAAACGTCTCAGTTTTCATATTTGCAATTTTCAAAATATCAAAGGGGGGAGTATAACCATCAATATCGAATTCTGGCATAAATACTTTTTTTTAAGATATTAATAAAATTTGAATGCAGAATGAATTAAGAGTCCAAGCCATGATCAAAATGACATTAAGCTTGAAAGTCGGTTCAGTTTTGACAAAGTTATGACTGTTTGACTTTGGTCAGACTTTGGATCTAGCACTTTACAAGTCAAAATTTTCGTTCAATTTCCCATGATTTTTGACAAGAAAATGAAACGTCTCAAAATCAAGCATAAAGTGTTGCTTTATACTAATTATGATATAAGAAGTTTATTAAAAGTGAAAACTTGAGGTTAAATATTTTCAATTGTCAAAATATCAAAAGGGGGAGTATTACCATCAATATCGAACTCTAACATGTATAATTTTTTTTTAGGATATTAATAAAATTTGAATGCATAATGAATTTAGATGCCAAACCATGATCAAAATAACATTTCCCTTGAAAATCAGTTTGACAAAGTTATGACGGTTTGACTTTGGTCAGACTTTGGATCTAGCACTTTACAAGTCAAATTTTTCGTTCAATTTTCCATGATTTTTGACAAAAAAGGATTCGTCTCAGAATCAAGTTTAAAGTGTTGTTTTTTACTAATTATGATATAAGGAGTTTATTAAAAGTGAAAACTTGAGATTTAAAATTTTCAATTTTCAAAATATCAAAGGGGGAGTTTTACCAACAATATCGAATTCTAGCATAAATACTTTTTTTCAAGATATATATAAAATTTGAATGCAGAATGAATTTAGATGCCAAACCATGATCAAAATGACATTCTTGAAAATCAGTTCAGTTTTGACAAAGTTATGACTGTTTGACTTTGGTCAGACTTTGGATCTAGCACTTTACAAGTCAAATTTTCGTTCAATTTCCAATGATTTTTGACAAGAAAATGAAACGTCTCATAATCAAGTTTAAAGTGTTGGTTTATACTAATTATCATATAAGGAGTTTATTAAAGTGAAAACTTGAGATTTAAATTTTAAATTTCCAAATATCAAAGGGAGATATTACCATCAATATCAATTCTAGCATAAATACTTTTTTATTAAATATTTATAAAATTTGAATGCAGAATGAATTTAGATGCCAAACCATGATCAAAATAACATTTCCCTTGAAAATCAGTTCAAATTTGACAAAGTTATGACGCTTTGACTTTGGTCAGACTTTGGATCTAGCACTTTACATGTCAAATTTTTCGTTCAATTTCCCATGATTTTTGACAAGAAAATGAAACGTCTCAGAATCAAGTTTATTAAAAGTGAAAACTTGAGATTTAAAATTTTCAATTTTCAAAATATCAAAGGGGAGTATTACCATCAATATCAATTCTAGCATAAATACTTTTTTTTTTAATTAATAAAATTTGAATGCAAATGAATTAGATGCCAAACCATGATCAAAATGACATTCCTCTTGAAAATCAGTTTTATTTGACAAAGTTATGACTGTTTGACTTTGGTCAGACTTTGGATCTAGCACTTTACAAGTCAAATATTTCGTTCAATTTCCAATGATTTTTGACAAGAAAATGAAACGTCTCATAATCAAGTTTAAAGTGTTGGTTTATACTAATTATAATATAAGAAGTTTATTAAAAGTGAAAACTTGAGGTTTAATATTTTCAATTTTCAATAAATCATAGGGGGGAGTATTACCATCAATATCGAACTCTTACATATATAATTTTTTTTTTTTTAAGATATGAATAAAATTTGAATGCAGAATGAATTTAGATGCCAAACCATGATCAAAATGACATTTCTTGAAAATCAGTTCAGTTTTGACAAAGTTATGACTGTTTGACTTTGGTCAGACTTTGGATCTAGCACTTTACGAGTCAAAATTTTCGTTCAATTTCCCATGATTTTTGACAAGAATAAAGTATTGTTTTATACTAATTATGATATAAGGAGTTTATTAAAAGTGAAAACTTGAGATTTGAAATTTTCAAATTTCCAAATATCAAAGGGGGGAGTATTACCATCAATATCGAATGCTAGCATTAATACTTTTTTTTTAAGATATTAGAATTTAGATGCTAAACCATGATCAAAATGACATTAAGCTTGAAAGTCGTTTCGGTTTGACAAAGTTATGACTGTTTGACTTTGGTCAGACTTTGGATCTAGCACTTTACGAGTCAAAATTTTCGTTCAATTTCCCATGATTTTTGACAAGAATAAAGTATTGTTTTATACTAATTATGATATAAGGATTTTATTAAAAGTGAAAACTTGAGATTTGAAATTTTCAAATTTCCAAATATCAAAGGGGGGAGTATTACCATTAATATCGAGTTCTAGCATAAATACTTTTTTTAAGAATTAATAAAATTTGAATGCAGAATGAATTAAGATGCCAAACCATGATCAAAATGACATTCTTGAAAATCGGTTCAGTTTTGACAAAGTTATGACTGTTTGATTTTTGTCAGACTTTGGATCTAGCACTTTACAAGTCAAAATTTTCGTTCACTTTCCCATGATTTTTGACAAGAAAATGAAACGTCTCAGAATCAAGTTTAAAGTGTTGTTTTATACTAATTATGATATGAGAAGTTTATTAAAAGTGAAAACCTAAGATTAAATATTTTCAATTTTCAAATTATCAAAGGGGGGAGTATTACCATCAATATCGAATTCTAGCATAAATACTTTTTTTAAGATATTAATAAAATTTGAATGCAGAATGAATTTAGATGCTAAACCATGATCAAAATGACATTAAGCTTGAAAGTCGCTTCAGTTTTGACAAAGTTATGACTGTTTGACTTTGGTCAGACTTTGGATCTAGCACTTTACAAGTCAAAATTTTCGTTCAATTTCCCATGATTTTTGACAAGAAAATAAAACGTCTCAGAATCAAGTTTAAAGTGTTGTTTATACTAATTATGATATAGGAGTTTATTAAAGTGAAAACTTGAGATTTAAAATTTTCAATTTTCAAAATATCAAAGGGGAGTATTACCATCAATATCAAACTCTAGCATAAATACTTTTTTTAAGATATTAATAAAATTTGAATGCAGAATGAATTTAGATGCCAAACCGTGATCAAAATGACATTCCTCTTGAAAATCAGTTCAAATTTGTCAAAGTTATAACGGTTTGACTTAAGTCAGACTTTGGATCTAGCACTTTGCAAGTCAAAATTTTTGTTCAATTTCCAATGATTTTTGACAAAAAAATAAAACGTCTCATAATCAAGTTTTAAGTGTTGGTTTATACTAATTATTATATAAGGAGTTTATTAAAAGTGAAAACTTGAGATTTAAAATTTTCAATTTTCAAAATATAAAAGGGGCGAGTATTACCATTAATTTCGAGTTCTAGCATAAATACTTTTTTTTAAGAAATTAATAAAATTTGAATGCAGAAAGAATAAAGAGGTCAAACCATGATCAAAATGCCATGTTTGACTTTGGTCAGACTTTGAATCTAGCACTTCACAAGTCAAAATTTTCGTTCAATTTCCCATGATTTTTGACAAGAAAATTAAACGTCTCAGAATCAAGTTTAAAGTGTTGGTGTACACTAATTATGATATAAGGAGTTTATTAAAGTGAAAACTTGAGATTTGAAATTTTCAAATTTCCAAATATCAAAGGGGGGAGTATTACCATCAATATCGAATTCCAGCAGGAATATTTTTTATTTTCATAATAAATAAAATTTGAATGCAGAATAAATTAAGAAGCCAAACCATGATCAAAATGACATTAAGCATGAAAGTCGGTTCAGTTTTGACAAAGTTATGACGGTTTGACTTTGGGCCGACTTTGGATCTTTACAAGTCATATATTTCGTTCAATTTCCCATGAATTTTGACAAGAAATTGAAACGTCTCAGAATCAAGTTTAAAGTATTGTTTTATACTAATTATGATATAAGGAGTTTATTAAAAGTGAAAACTTGAGATTTGAAATTTTCAAATTTCCAAATATCAAAGGGGGGAGTATTACCATCAATATCGAATTCTAGCAGGAATATTTTTTATTTTCAAAATTAATAAAATTTGAATGCAGAATTAATTAAGAGGCCAAAGTATTGTTTTACACTAATTATGATATAAGGAGTTTATTAAAAGTGAAAACTTGAGATTTGAAATTTTCAAATTTCCAAATATCAAAGGGAGGAGTATTACAATCAATATCAAACTCTAGCATAAATACTTTTTTTAAGATATTAATAAAATTTGAATGCAGAATGTTTTTAGATGCCAAATTATGATCAAAATGACATTCCTCTTGAAAATCAGTTCATATTTGACAAGTTATGACTGATTGACTTTGGTCAGACTTTTGGATCTTTACAAGTCAAATATTTCGTTCAATTTCCAATGATTTTTGACAAGAAAATGAAACGTCTCATAATCAAGTTTAAAGTGTTGGTTTATACTAATTATGATATAAGAAGTTTATTAAAAGTGAAAACTTAAAATTTAAAATTTTCAATTTTCAAAATATCAAAGGGGGGAGTATTACCATCAATATCGAATTCTAGCATAAATACTTTTTTTAACATATAAATAAAATTTTAATGCAGAATGAATTTAGATGCCAAACCGTGATCAAAATGAAATTCCTCTTGAAAATCAGTTTAAATTTGTCAAAGTTATGACTGTTTGACTTTGGTCAGACTTTGGATCTAGCACTTTACAAGTCAAAATTTTCGTTCAATTTCCCATTATAATCTAGCACTTTACAAGTCAAAATTTTCGTTCAATTTCCCATGATTTTTGACAAGAAAATAAAACGTCTCAGAATCAAGTTTAAAGTGTTGTTTTATACTAGTTATGATATAAAAAATTTATTAAAAGTGAAAACTTCAGATTTAAAATTTTCAAAATATCAAAGGGGGGAGTATTACCATCAATATCAAACTCTAGCATATTTACTTTATTTTTTTTAATTAATAAAATTTTAATGCAGAATGAATTTAGATGCCAAGCCATGATCAAAATGACATAAAGCTTGAAAGTCGGTTCAGTTTTGACAAGGTTATGACGGTTTGTTTTTGGACAGACTTTGGATCTAGCACTTTACAAGTCAAAACTTTTTTCAATTTCCCATGATTTTTGACAAGAAAATGAAACGTCTCAGAATCAAGTTTAAAGTGTTGTTTTATACTAGTTATGATATAAGGAGTTTATTAAAGTGAAAACTTGAGATTTAAAATTTTCAAAATATCAAAGGGAGTATTACTATCAATATCGAATTCTAGCATAAATACTTTTTTTTAAGATATTAATAAAATTTGAATGCAGAATGAATTTAGATGCCAAACCATGATCAAAATGACATTCCTCTTGAAAATCAGTTCAAATTTGACAAAGTTATGACTGTTTGACTTTGGTCAGACTTTGGATCTAGCACTTTACAAGTCAAATTTTTCGTTCAATTTCCCATGATTTTTGACAAGAAAATGAAACGTCTCAGAATCAAGTTTAAAGTGTTGTTGTTTTATACTAATTATGATATAAGGAGTTTATTAAAAGTGAAAACTTGAGATTTAAAATTTTCAATTTTCAAAATATCAAAGGGAGGAGTATTACCATCAATATCGAATTCTACCGTAAATATTTTTTTTAAAGATATTAATAAAATTTGAATGCAGAATGAATGTAGATGCCAAACCATGATCAAAATGACATTAAGCTTGAAAATCGGTTCAGTTTTGACAAAGTTATGACTGTTTGACTTTGGTCAGACTTTGGATCTAGCACTTTACAAGTCAAAATTTTCGTTCAATTTCCATGATTTTGACAAGAAAATGAAACGTCTCAGAATCAAGTTTAAAGTGTTGTTTTATACTAATTATGATATAAGAGTTTATTAAAAGTGAAAACTTGAGATTTAAAATTTTCAATTTTCAAAATATAAAGTATTGCAATCAATATCGAACTCTAGCAAAAATACTTTTTTTTTAAGATATTATTAAAATTTGAATGCAGAATGTATTAAGATGCCAAATTATGATCAAAATGACATTCCTCTTGAAAATCAGTTCATATTTGACAAAGTTATGACTGTTTGACTTTGGTCAGACTTTGGATCTAGCACTTTACAAGTCAAAATTTTCGTTCAATTTCTTATGATTTTTGACAAGAAAATAAAACGTCTCAGAATCAACTTTAAAGTGTTGTTTTATACTAATTATAACATAAGGAAATTATTAGAAGTGAAAACTTGAGATTTAAAATTTTCAATTTTCAAAATATCAAAGGGGGGGAAATTACCATCAATATCGAATTCTAGCATAAATACTTTTTTTTAAGATATTAGTAAAATTTGAATGCAGAATGAATTTAGATGCTAAACCATGATCAAAATGACATTAAGCTTGAAAGTCGGTTCAGTTTTGACAAAGTTATGACGGTTTGACTTTGGTCAAACTTTGGATCTAGCACTTTACAAGTCAAAATTTTCGTTCAATTTCCCATTATAATCTAGCACTTTACAAGTCAAAATTTTCGTTCAATTTCCCATGATTTTGACAAGAAAATAAAACGTCTCAGAATCAAGTTTAAAGTGTTGTTTTATACTAATTATGATATAAGGAATTTATTAAAAGTGAAAACTTGAGATTTAAAATTTTCAAAATATCAAAGGGGGGAGTATTACCATCAATATCGAATTCTAGCATAAATAATTTTTTTTTTTAAATTATTAATAAAATTTGAATGCAGAATGAATTTAGATACTAAACCAAGTCGGTTCAGTTTTGACAAGGTTATGACGGTTTGTTTTTGGACAGACTTTGGATCTAGCACTTTACAAGTCAAAACTTTTTTCAATTTCCCATGATTTTTGACAAGAAAATGAAACGTCTCAGAATCAAGTTTAAAGTGTTGTTTTATACTAGTTATGATATAAAAAATTTATTAAAAGTGAAACTTCAGATTTAAAATTTTCAAAATATCAAAGGGGGAGTATTACCATCAATGTCTAATTCTAGCATAAATACTTTTTTTTAAGATATTAATAAAATTTGAATACAGAATGAATTTAGATGCCAAACCATGATCAAAATGACATTCCTCTTGAAAATCAGTTCAAATTTGACAAAGTTATGACTGTTTGACTTTGGTCAGACTTTGGATCTAGCACTTTACAAGTCAAATTTTTCGTTCAATTTCCCATGATTTTTGACAAGAAAATGAAACGTCTCAGAATCAAGTTTAAAGTGTTGTTTTATACTAATTATGATATAAGGAGTTTATTAAAAGTGAAAACTTGAGATTAAAAATTTTCAATTTTCAAAATATCAAAGGGGGGAGTATAACCATCAATATCGAATTCCAGCAGGAATATTTTTTATTTTCAAAATTAATAAAATTTGAATGCAGAATTAATTAAGAGGCCAAACCATGGTCAAAATGACATTAAGCTTGAAAGTCGGTTCAGTTTTGACAAAGTTATGACGGTTTGACTTTGGTCAGACTTTGGATCTAGCACTTTACGAGTCAAAATTTTCGTTCAATTTCCCATGATTTTTGACAAGAAATTGAAACGTCTCAGAATCAAGTTTAAAGTATTGTTTTATACTAATTATGATATAAGGAGTTTATTAAAAGTGAAAACTTAAAATTTAAAATTTTCAATTTTCAAAATATAAAGTTTTGCAATCAATATCGAACTCTAGCAAAAATACTTTTTTTTTGAAGATATTATTAAAATTTGAATGCAGAATGTATTAAGATGCCAAATTATGATCAAAATGACATTCCTCTTGAAAATCAGTTCAAATTTGACAAAGTTATGACTGTTTGACTTTGGTCAGACTTTGGATCTAGCACTTTACAAGTCAAAATTTTCGTTAAATTTCCCATGATTTCTGACAAGCAAATGAAACGTCTCAGAATCAAGTTTAAAGTGTTGTTTTATATTAATTATGATATAAGGAGTTTATTAAAAGTGAATACTATTACCATCAATATCGAATTCTGGCATAAATACTTTTTTTTAAAGATATTAATAAAATTTGAATGCAGAATGAATTTAGATGCCAAACCATGATCAAAATGACATTAAGCTTGAAAGTCGGTTCAGTTTTGACAAAGTTATGACTGTTTGACTTTGGTCAGACTTTGGATCTAGCACTTTACAAGTCAAAATTTTCGTTCAATTTCCCATGATTTTTGACAAGAAAATGAAACGTCTCAGAATCAAGTTTAAAGTATTGTTTTATACTAATTATGATATAAGGAGTTTATTAAAAGTGAAAACTTGAGATTTGAAATTTTCAAATTTCTAAATATCAAAGGGAGGAGTATTACAATCAATATCAAACTCTAGCATAAATACTTTTTCTTAAGATATTTATAAAATTTGGATGAAGAATGAATTTAGATGCCAAATTATGATCAAAATGACATTCCTCTTGGAAATCAGTTCATATTTGACAAAGCTATGACTGTTTGACTTTGGCCAGACTTTGGATCTTTACAAGTCAAATATTTCGTTCAATTTCCAATGATTTTTGACAAGAAAATGAAACGTCTCAGAATCAAGCTTAAAGTGTTGCTTTATACTAATTATGATATAAGAAGTTTATTAAAAGTGAAAACTTAAGGTTTAATATTTTCGTTTTTCAAAAATCAAAGGGAGTATTACCATCAATATCGAATTCTAGCATAAATACTTTTTTTTAAGATATTATTAAAATTTTAATGAAGAATGAATTTAGATGCCAAACCGTGATCAAAATGAAATTCCTCTTGAAAATCAGTTTAAATTTGTCAAAGTTATGACTGTTTGACTTTGGTCAGACTTTGGATCTAGCACTTTACAAGTCAAAATTTTCGTTCAATTTCCCATGATTTTTGACAAGAAAATAAAACGTCTCAGAATCAAGTTTAAAGTGTTGTTTTATACTAATTATAACATAAGGAATTTATTAAAAGTGAAAACTTGAAATTTAAAATTTTCAAAATATCAAAGGAAGGAGTATTACAATCAATAATGAACTCTAGCAAAAATACTTTTTTTTAAGATATTATTAAAATTTGAATGCAGAATGTATTTAGATGCCAAATTATGATTAAAATGACATACCTCTTGAAAATCAGTTCAAATTTGACAAAGTTATGACTGTTTGACTTTGGTCAGACTTTGGATCTAGCACTTTACAAGTCAAAATTTTCGTTCAATTTCCCATGATTTTGACAAGAAAATGAAACGTCTCAGAATCACGTTTAAAGTGTTGTTTTATACTAATTATGATATAAGGAGTTTATTAAAAGTGAAAACTTGAGGTTTAAAATTTTCAATTACCATCAATATCGAATTCTAGCATAAATACTTTTTTTTAAGATATTTATTAAATTTGAATGCAGAATGAATTAAGATGCCAAACCATGATCAAAATGACATTAAGCTTGAAAGTCGGTTCAGTTTTGACCAAGTTATGACGGGTTGACTTTGGTCAATCTTTGAATCTAGCACTTTACAAGTCAAAATTTTCGTTCAATTTCCATGATTTTTGACAAGAAAATGAAACGTCTCAGAATCAAGTTTAAAGTGTTGTTTTATACTAATTATGATATAAGGAGTTTATTAAAAGTGAAAACTTAAAATTTAAAATTTTCAAAATATCAAAGGAAGGAGTATTACCATCAATATCGAATTCTAGCATAAATACTTTTTTTTAAGATATTAATAAAATTTGAATGAATGAATTTAGATACTAAACCATGATCAAAATGACATTAAGCTTGAAAGTCGGTTCAGTTTTGACAAAGTTATGACGGTTTGACTTTGGTCAGACTTTGGATCTAGCACTTTACAAGTCAAAATTTTCGTTCAATTTCCCATGATTTTTGACAAGAAATTGAAACGTCTCAGAATCAAGTTTAAAGTATTGTTTTATACTAATTATGATATAAGGAGTTTATTAAAAGTGAAAACTAAAAAATTAAAATTTTCAAAATATGAAAGGGGGGAGTATTACAGAGTAATCTTTGGATCTTGCACTTAACAAGTCAAATATTTCGTTCAATTTCCAATGATTTTTGACAAGAAAATGAAACGTCTCAGAATCAAGCTTAAAGTGTTGCTTTATACTAATTATGAAATAAGAAGTTTATTAAAAGTGAAAACTTGAGATTAAATATTTTCAATTTTCAAATTATCAAAGGGGGGAGTATTACCATCAATATCGAACTCTTACATATATAATTTTTTTTAGGATATTAATAAAATTTGAATGCAGAATGAATTTAGATGCCAAACCATGATCAAAATAACATTTCTCTTGAAAATCAGTTCAAATTTGACAAAGCTATGACGGTTTGACTTTGGTCAGACTTTGGATCTAGCACTTTACAAGTCAAAATTTTCGTTAAATTTTCCATGATTTTTGACAAGAAAATAAAACGTCTCAGAATCAAGTTTAAAGTGTTGTTTTATACTTATTATAACATAAGGAATTTATTAAAAGTGAAAACTTGAAATTTAAAATTTTCAATTTTCAAATTATCAAAGGGGGGAGTATTACCATCGAAATTGAATTCTATCAATTTAGAGGCCAAGCCATGATCAAAATGACATTAGGCTTGAAAGTCGGTTCAGTTTTGACAAAGCTATGACTGTTTGATATTGGTCAGACTTTGGATCTAGCACTTTACAAGTCAAAAATTTCGATCAATTTTCCATGATTTTTGACAAGAAAATGAAACGTCTCAGAGTCAAGTTTTAAGTGTTGTTTTATGCTAATTATGATATAAGGAGTTTATTAAAAGTGAAAACTTGAGATTTAAAATTTTCAATTTTCAAATTATCAAAGGGGGGAGTATTACCATCGAAATTGAATTCTATCAATTTAGAGGCCAAGCCATGATCAAAATGACATTAAGCTTGAAAGTCGGTTCAGTTTTGACAAAGTTATGACTGTTTGACTTTGGTCAGACTTTGGATCTAGCACTTTACAAGTCAAATTTTTCGTTCAATTTCCATGATTTTTGACAAGAAAATGAAACGTCTCAGAATCAAGTTTAAAGTGTTGTTTTATACTAATTATGATATAAGGAGTTTATTAAAGTGAAAACTTGAGATTTAAATTTTCAAATTTCCAAATATCAAAGGGGAGTATTACCATCAATATCGATTCTAGCATAAATACTTTTTTTTAAGATATTAATAAAATTTGAATGCAGAATGAATTTAGATGCCAAACCATGATCAAAATGACATTAAGCTTGAAAGTCAGTTCAGTTTTGACAAAGTTATGACGGTTTGACTTTGGATCTAGCACTTTACAAGTCAAAATTTTCGTTAAATTTCCATGATTTTTGACAAGAAAATGAAACGTCTCAGAATCAAGTTTAAAGTGTTGTTTTATACTAATTATGATATAAGGAGTTTATTAAAAGTGAAAACTTGAGATTTAAAATTTTCAAATTTCCAAATATCAAAGGGGGAATATTACCATCAATATCGAATTCTAGCATAAATACTTTTTTTTAAGATATTAATAAAATTTGAATGCAGAATGAATTTAGATGCCAAACCATGATCAAAATGACATTAAGCTTGAAAATCAGTTCAGTTTTGACAAAGTTATGACGGTTTGACTTTGGTCAGACTTTGGATCTAGCACTTTACAAGTCAAAATTTTCGTTCAATTTCCATGATTTTGACAAGAAAATAAAACGTCTCAGAATCAAGTTTAAAGTTTTGTTTTATACTAATTATGATGTAAGGAGTTTATTAAAAGTGAAAACTTAAAATTTAAAATTTTCAAAATATCAAAGGAAGGAGTATTACAATCAATATCGAACTCTAGCAAAAATACTTTTTTTTAAGATATTATTAAAATTTGAATGCAGAATGTATTTAGATCAGTTCAAATTTGAAAAAGTTATGACTGTTTGACTTTGGTCAGACTTGGATCTAGCACTTTGCAAGTCAAAATTTTCGTTCAATTTCCCATGATTTTTGACAAGAAATTGAAACGTCTCAGCATCAAGTTTTAAGTATTGTTTTATACTAATTATGATATAAGGATTTTATTAAAAGTGAAAACTTAAAATTTAAAATTTTCAAAATACGAAATTTCCCATGATTTTTGACAAGAAATTGAAACGTCTCAGAATCAAGTTTAAAGTATTGTTTTATACTAAATATGATATAAAGAGCTTATTAAAAGTGAAAACTTAAGATTTAAAATTAGGCTTGAAAGTCGGTTCAGTTTTGACAAAGTTATGACTGTTTGACTTTGGTCAGACTTTGGATCTAGCACTTTACAAGTCAAATTTTTCGTTCAATTTCCATGATTTTTGACAAGAAAATGAAACGTCTCAGAATCAAGCTTACAGTGTTGTTTTATACTAATTATGATATAAGGAGTTTATTAAAAGTGAAAACTTGAGATTTAAAATTTTCAAATTTCCAAATATCAAAGGGGGGAGTATTACAATCAATATCGAGTTCTAGCATAAATACTTTTTATTTTATTAGTTTTGACAAAGTTATAACGGTTTGACTTTGGTCAGACCTTGGTTCAACCACTTTACATGTAAAATTTTTCGTTAAATTTCCCATAATTTTTGACAAGAAAATGATTCGTCTCAGAATCAAGTTTAAAGTGTTGTTTTATACTAATTATAATATAAGGAGTTCATTAAAAGCGAAAACTTGAGATTTGAAATTTTCAAATTTCCAAATATCAAAGGGGAGTATTACCATCAATATCAATTCTAGCATAAATACTTTTTCTTAAGATATTAATAAAATTTGAATGCAGAATGAAATTAGATGCCAAACCATGATCAAAATGACATTAAGCTTGAAAAACGGTTCAGTTTTGACAAAGTTATGACTGTTTGACTTTCGTCAGACTTTGGATCTAGCACTTTACAAGTCAAATTTATCGATCATTTTCCATGATTTTTGACAAGAAAATAAAACGTCTCAGAATCAAGTTTAAAGTGTTGTTTTATACTAATTATGATATAAGGAGTTTATTAAAAGTGAAAACTTAAAATTTAAAATTTTGAAAACATCAAAGGAAGGAATATTACAATCAATATCGAACTCGAGCAAAAATACTTTTTTTTAAGATATTATTAAAATTTGAAGGCAGAATGTATTTAGATCAGTTCAAATTTGACAAAGTTATGACTGTTTGACTTTGGTCAGACTTGGATCTAGCACTTTACAAGTCAAAATTTTCGTTAAATTTTGCAAGATTTTTGACAAGAAAATAAAACGTCTCAGAATCAAGTTTAAAGTTTTGTTTTATACTAATTATGATGTAAGGAGTTTATTAAAGTAAAAACTTGAGATTTAAAATTTTCAAATTTCCAAATATCAAAGGGGGGAGTATTACCATCAATATCGAATTCTAGCATAAATACTTTTTATTAAGATATTAATAAAATTTAAATGCAAAATGAATTTAGATGCCAAACCATGATCAAAATGACATTAAGCTTGAAAGTCGGTTCAGTTTTGACAAAGTTATGACGGTTTGACTTTGGTCAGACTTTGGATCTAGCACTTTACAAGTCAAAATTTTCGTTAAATTTTCCAAGATTTTTGACAAGAAAATAAAACGTCTCAGAATCAAGTTTAAAGTGTTGTTTTATACTAATTATGATATAAGGAGTTTATTAAAAGTGAAAACTTAAAATTTAAAATTTTCAAAATATCAAAGGAAGGAGTATTACCATCGATATCGAATTCTAGCAAAATACTTTTTTTTTTAAGATATTATAAAATTTGAATGCAGAATGTATTTAGATCAGTTCAAATTTGAAAAGTTATGACTGTTTGACTTTGGTCAGACTTTGGATCTAGCACTTTACAAGTCAAAATTTTCGTTCAATTTCCATGATTTTTGACAAGAAAATGAAACGTCTCAGAATCAAGTTTAAAGTGTTGTTTTATACTAATTATGATATAAGGATTTTATTAAACGTGAAAACTTAAAATTTAAAATTTTCAAAATACAAAATTTCAATGATTTTTGAAAAATTGAACGTCTCAGAATCAAGTTTAAATATTTTTTATACTAAATATGATATAAAGCTTATTAAAAGTGAAAACTTAAGATCAAAAATTAGGCTTGAAAGTCGGTTCAGTTTTGACAAAGTTATGACTGTTTGACTTTGGTCAGACTTTGGATCTAGCACTTTACATGTCAAATTTTTCGTTCAATTTCCATGATTTTGACAAGAAAATGAAACGTCTCAGAATCAAGTTTAAAGTGTTGTTTATACTAATTATGATATAAGAGTTTATTAAAAGTGAAAACTTGAGATTTAAAATTTTCAATTTCCAAATATCAAAGGGGGAATATTACAATCAATATCGAATTCTAGCATAAATACTTTTTTATTTTATTAGTTTGACAAAGTTATAACGGTTTGACTTTGGTCAGACTTTGGATCAACCTTTACATGTCAAATTTTTCGTTCAATTTCCATGATTTTGAAAAATTGAAACGTCTCAGAATCAAGTTTAAAGTGTTGTTTATACTAATTATAATATAAGAGTTTATTAAAAGTGAAAACTTGAGATTTAAATTTTTCAATTTCCAAAATATCAAAGGGAGTATTACCATCAATATCGAATTCTAGCATAAATACTTTTTTTTAAGATATTAATAAAATTTGAATGCAGAATGAATTTAGATGCAAACCATGATCAAAATGACATTCCTAAGCTTGAAAGTCGGTTCAGTTTGACAAAGTTATGACGTTTGACTTTGGTCAGACTTTGGATCTAGCACTTTACAAGTCAAAATTTTCGTTCAATTTCAATGATTTTTTGACAAGAAAATGAAACGTCTCAGAATCAAGTTTAAAGTGTTGTTTTATAATAATTATGATATAAGGAGTTTATTAAAAGTGAAAACTTAAAATTTAAAATTTTCAAAATATCAAAGGAAAGGAATATTACCATCAATATCGAAATTCTAAATACTTTTTTTAAGATATTAATAAAATTTGAATGCAGAATGAATTTAATGCCAAACCATGATCAAAATGACATTCCTCTTGAAAATCAGTTCAGTTTTGACAAAGTTATGATGGTTTGACTTTGGTCAGACTTTGGATCTAGCACTTTACAAGTCAAATTTTCGTTCAATTTCCATGATTTTTGACAAGAAAATGAAACGTCTCAAATCAAGTTTAAAATTGTTTACTAATTATGATATAAGAGTTTATTAAAAGTGAAAACTTAAAATTTAAAATTTTCAAAAAAAATATCAAAGGGGATATTACCATCAATATCGAATTCTAGCATAAATACTTTTTTTTAAGATATTAATTAAATTTTAATGCAGAATGAATTAAGATGCCAAACCATGATCAAAATGACATTAAGCTTGAAAGTCGGTTCAGTTTGACAAAGTTATGACGGGTTGACTTTGGTCAAACTTTGGATCTAGCACTTTACAGATCAAAATTTTCGTTCAATTTTCCATGATTTTGACAAGAAAATGAAACGTCTCAGAATCAAGTTTAAAGTGTTGGTGTACACTAATTATGATATAAGGAGTTTATAAAAAATGAAAACTTGAGATTTAAATTTCAATATATACCATCAATATCGAATTCTAGCATAAATACTTTTTTTTTAAGATATTAATAAAATTTGAATGCAGATGAATTTAGATGCCAAACCATGATCAAAATGACATTTCTCTTGAAAATCAGTTCAGTTTTGACAAAGTTATGACTGTTTGACTTTGGTCAGACTTTGGATCTAGCACTTTACAAGTCAAATTTTTCGTTCAATTTCCCATGATTTTTTGACAAGAAAATGAAACGTCTCAGAATCAAGTTTAAAGTGTTGTTTTATACTAATTATGATATAAGGAGTTTATTAAAGTAAAACTTGAGATTTAAAATTTTCAATTTTCAAAATATCAAAGGAAGTATTACCATCAATATCAATTCTAGCATAAATACTTTTTTTAAGATATTAATAAAATTTGAATGCAGAATGAATTTGATGCCAAACCATGATCAAAATGACATTTCTCTTGAAAATCAGTTCAGTAAAGTTATGACTGTTTGACTTTGGTCAGACTTTGGATCTAGCACTTTACAAGTCAAATTTTCGTTCAATTTCCCATGATTTTTGACAAGAAAATGAAACGTCTCAGAATCAAGTTTAAAGTGTTGTTTATACTAATTATGATATAAGGAGTTTATTAAAAGTGAAAACTTGAGATTTGAAATTTTCAAATTTCCAAATATCAAAGGGAGTATTACCATCAATATCGAATTCTAGCATAAATACTTTTTTTTTTAAGATATTAATAAAATTTGAATGCAGAATGAATTAAGATGCCAAACCATGATCAAAATGACATTAAGCTTGAAAGTCGGTTCAGTTTTGACAAAGTTATGACTGTTTGACTTTGGTCAGACTTTGGATCTAGCACTTTACAAGTCAAAATTTTCGTTCAATTTCCCATGATTTTTGACAAGAAAATGAAACGTCTCAGAATCAAGTTTAAAGTGTTGTTTTATACTAATTATGATATAAGGAGTTTATTAAAAGTGAAAACTTAAAATTTTCAATTTTCAAAATATCAAAGGGGGGAGTATTACAATCAATATCGAACTCTAGCAAAAATACTTTTTTTTAAGATATTATTAAAATTTGAATGCAGAATGATTTAGATGCAAACCATGATCAAAATGACATTCCTCTTGAAAGTCGGTTCAGTTTTGACAAAGTTATGACTGTTTGACTTTGGTCAGACTTTGGAAATAGCACTTTACAAGTCAAATTTTTCGTTCAATTTCAATGATTTTTGACAGAAAATAGAAACGTCTCAAATTCATATTTGCAATTTTTTCAAAATATCAAAGGGGGGGTATATAACCATCAATATCAAGATTCTGGCATAAATACTTTTTTTTTAAGATATTTAAAATTTGAATGCAGAATGAATTTAGATATAAACCGTGATCAAAATGACATTCCTCTTGAAAATCATGTTCAATTTCAAAGTTATGACTGTTTGACTTTGGTCAGACTTTGGATCTAGCACTTTAAGTCAAATATTTCGTTCAATTTCCAATGATTTTTGACAAGAAAATGAAAACGTCTCAGAAATCAAGTTTAAATTGTTGTTTATACTAATTATGATATAAGAAGTTTATTAAGTGAAAACTTGAGATTTAAATTTTCAATTTTCAAATATCAAGGGGGAGTATTACCATCAATATCAGTTCTAGCATAAATACTTTTTTTATTAAAGATATTAATAAAATTTAAATGCAGAAGATTTAGATGCCAAACCATGATCAAAATGACATTAAGCTTGAAAATCAGGTTCAGTTTTGACAAAGTTATGACTGTTTGACTTTGGTCAGACTTTGGATCTAACTTTACAAGTCAAAATTTTCGTTCAATTTCCCATGATTTTTTGACAAGAAAATGAAACGTCTCAGAATCAAGTTTAAAGTGTTGTTTTACTAATTATGATATAAGAAGTTTATAAAACTTGAAAACTTAAAATTTTCAAATTTTCAAAATATCAAGGGTGTGCAATCAATATCGAGCTCTAGCAAAATACTTTTTTTTTAAGATATTATTAAAATTTTGAATGCAGAATGTATTTAGATGCCAAACCATGATCAAAATGACATTCCTCTTGAAAATCGGTTCAAATTTTGACAAGTTATGACTGTTTGACTTTGGTCAGACTTTGGATCTAGCACTTTACAAGTCAAATATTTCGATTCAATTTCCAATGATTTTTGACAAGAAAATGAAACGTCTCAGAATCAAGCTTAAAGTGTTGCTTTATACTAATTGAAATAAAGTTTATTAAAAGTGAAAACTTGAGATTAAAATTTTCAATTTTCAAATTATCAAAGGGGAGTATTACCATCAATATGAACTTTTTTTTAGATATTAATAAAATTTGAATGCAGAATGAATTAGATGCCAAACCATGATCAAAATGACATTCCTCTTGAAAATCAGTTCAAATTTGACAAAGTTGACTGTTTGACTTTGGTCAGACTTTGGATCTAGCACTTTACAAGTCAAAATTTTCGTTCAATTTCCATGATTTTGACAAGAAAATGAAACGTCTCAGAATCAAGTTTAAAGTGTTGTTTATACTAATTATGATATAAAGGGTATTAAAAGTGAAAACTTGAGATTTAAAATTTTCAATTTTCAAAATATCAAAGGGAAGTATTACCATCAATATCGAATTCTAGCATAAATACTTTTTTTTTATTAGTTTTGACAAAGTTAATCTTGGTTTGACTTTGGTCAGACTTTGGATCTAGCACTTTACAAGTCAAATTTTTCGTTCAATTTCCCATGATTTTTTGACAAGAAAATGAAACGTCTCAGAATCAAGTTTAAAGTGTTGTTTTATACTAATTATGATATAAGGAGTTTATTAAAAGTGAAAACTTGAGATTTAAATTTTCAAATTTCCAAATATCAAAGGGAAGTAATACCATCAATATCAATTCCATATAAATCTTTTTTTAAGATATTAATAAAATTTGAATGCAGAATGAATTTAGATGCCAAACCATGATCAAAATGACATTCCTCTTGAAAATCAGTTCAATTTTACAAAGTTATGACTGTTTGACTTTGGTCAGTCTTTGGATCTAGCACTTTGCAAGTCAAATTTTTCGTTCAATTTCCCATGATTTTTGACAAGAAAATGAAACGTCTCAGAATCAAGTTTAAAGTGTTGTATTATACTAATTATGATATAAGGAGTTTATTAAAAGTGAAAACTTGAGATTTAAAATTTTCAAAATATCAAAGGGAGGTATTACCATTAATATCGAATTCTAGCATAAAAACTTTTTTTTAAAAGATATTAATAAAAATTTGAATGCAGAATGAATTAAGATGCCAAACCGTGATCGAAATGACATTAAGCTTGAAAGTCGGTTCAGTTTTGACAAAGTTATGACGGTTTGACTTTGGTCAGACTTTGGATCTAGCACTTAACAAGTCAAAATTTTCGTTCAATTTCCCACGATTTTGACAAAAATTGAAACGTCTCAGAATCAAGTTTATTATTGTTTTATATTTTTTTTATTTATATGATATAAGAGTTTTATTAAAGTGAAAACTTAAAATTTAAAATTTTTCAAAATTTCAAATTTCCCATGATTTTGACAAATTGAAACGTCTCAGAATCAAGTTTAAAGTGTTGTTTTACTAATTATGATATAAGAGTTTATTAAAGTGAAAACTTAAAATTTTCAATTTTCAAAATATCAAAGGGGATATACCATCAATATCAATTCTAGCATAAATACTTTTTTAAGATATTAATAAAATTTGAATGCAGAATGAATTTAGATGCCAAACCATGATCAAAATGACATTTCTCTTGAAAATCAGTTCAAATTTGACAAAAGTGTTTGACTTTGGTCAGACTTTGGATCTAGCACTTTACAAGTCAAATTTTCGTTCAATTTCCCATGATTTTTTAAAGAAAATGAAACGTCTCAGAATCAAGTTTAAAGTGTTGTTTTATATATAATTATGATATAAGAAAATTATTAAAAGTGAAAACTTAAAATTTAAAATTTTCAATTTCAAAATATCAAGGGAAACCTTACAATCAATATCGAGTTCTTTATAAATACTTTTTTATTTATTAGTTTTGACAAAGTTATGACTGTTTGACTTTGGTCAGACTTTGGATCTAGCACTTTACATCAAATTTTTCGTTCAATTTCCATGATTTTTTGACAAGAAAATGAAACGTCTCAGAATCAAGTTTAAAGTGTTGTTTATACTAATTATGATATAAGGAGTTTATTAAAAGTGAAAACTTGAGATTTAAAATTTTCAAATTTCAAATATCAAAGGTATTACCATCAATATCGAAACATAAATACTTTTTTTTAAGATATTATTAAAATTTGAATGCAGAATGTATTTAGATGCCAAATTATGATCAAAATGACATTCCTCTTGAAAATCGGTTCAAATTTGACAATGTTATGACAGTTTGACTTTGGTCAGACTTTTGATCTAGCACTTTATAAGTCAAATTTTTCGTTCAATTTCCATGATTTTGACAAGAAAATGAAACGTCTCAGAATCAAGTTTAAAGTGTTGTATAAGGAGTTTATTAAAGTGAAAACTTGAGATTTAAAATTTTCATTTCCAAATATCAAAGGGGAGAATAACATCAATATAAGGAGTTTATTAAAAGTGAAAACTTGTAAGGAGTTTATTAAAAGTGAAAACTTGAGATTTAAAATTTTCAATTTCCAAATATCAAAGGGGAGAATAACCATCAATATCGTTCTAGCATAAATACTTTTTTAAGATATAATAAAATTTGAATGCAGAATGAATTAGATGCCAAACCATGATCAAAATGACATTCCTCTTGAAAATCAGTTCAAATTTGACAAAGTTATGACTGTTTGACTTTGGTCAGACTTTGGATCTAGCACTTTACAAGTCAAAATTTTCGTTCAATTTCCATGATTTTGACAAGAAAATGAAACGTCTCAGAATCAAGTTTAAAGTGTTGTTTTATACTAATTATGATATAAGGAGTTTATTAAAAGTGAAAACTTGAGATTTAAAATTTTCAAATTTCCAAATATCAAAGGGAGTATTACCATCAATATCGATTCTAGCATAAATACTTTTTTTAAGATATTAATAAAATTTGAATGCAGAATGAATTAGATGCCAAACCATGATCAAAATGACATTCCTCTTGAAAATCAGTTAAATTTGACAAAGTTATGACTGTTTGACTTTGGTCAGACTTTGGATCTAGCACTTTACAAGTCAAATTTTTCGTTCAAATTCCCATGATTTTTGACAAGAAATGAAACGTCTCAGAATCAAGTTTAAAGTGTTGTTTTATACTAATTATGATATAAAAGTTTATTAAAAGTGAAAACTTGAGATTTAAAATTTTCAAAATATCAAAGAGTATTACCATCAATATCGAATTCTAGCAAAAAATACTTTTTTTTAAGAATATTATAAAATTTGAATGCAGAATGAATTTAGATGCCAAACCATGATCAAAATGACATTCCTCTTGAAAATCAGTTCAAATTTGACAAAGTTATGACTGTTTGACTTTGGTCAGACTTTGGATCTAGCACTTTACAAGTCAAAATTTTCGTTCAATTTCCATGATTTTTTGACAAGAAAATGAAACGTCTCAGAATCAAGTTTAAAGTATTGTTCAATACTAATTATGATATAAGGAGTTTATTAAAAGTGAAAACTTAAAATTTAAAATTTTCAATTTTCAAAGTATCAAAGGGAGTATTACCATCAATATCGAATTCTAGCAAAAATACTTTTTTTTTAACATATAAATAAAATTTTAATGCAGAATGAGTTTAGATGCCAAACCGTGATGAAAATGACATTCCTCTTGAAAATAAGTTCAAATTTGACAAAGTTATGACTGTTTGGCATTGGTCAGACTTTGGATCTAGCACTTTACAAGTCAAATATTTCGTTCAATTTCCCATGATTTTTGACAATAAAATAAAATTTTCAATTATCAAAATATCAAAGGGGGAGTATTACCATCAATATCGGATTCTGGCAGAAACAATTTTTTTTTTAATCAATAAAATTTGAGTGCAAAATGAATTAAGAGGCCAAACCATGATCAAAATGACATTCCTCTTGAAAATCAGTTCAAATTTGACAAAGTTATGACTGTTTGACTTTGGTCAGACTTTGGATCTAGCACTTTACAAGTCAAATTTTTCGTTCAATTTCCATGATTTTTTGACAAGAAAATGAAACGTCTCAGAATCAAGTTTAAAGTGTTGTTTTATACTAATTATGATATAAGAGTTTATTAAAAGTGAAAACTTGAGATTTAAAATTTTCAAATTTCAAATATCAAAGGGGAGTATTACCATCAATATCGATTTCTAGCATAAATACTTTTTAAGATATTAATAAAATTTAATGCAGAATGAATTAAGATGCCAAACCATGATCAAAATGACATTCCTCTTGAAAATCAGTTTAATTTGACAAAGTTATGACTGTTTGACTTTGGTCAGACTTTGGATCTAGCACTTTACAAGGCAAATATTTCGTTCAATTTCCCATGGTTTTTGACAAGAAAATGAAAGGTCTCAGAATCAAGCTAAAAGTGTTGCTTTATACTAATTATGATATAGGAGTTTATTAAAAGTGAAAACTTGAGATTTAAAATTTTCAATTTCAAAATATCAAAGGGGAGTATTACAATCAATATCGAATTCTAGCAAAAATACTTTTTTTAAGATTTATAAAATTTGAATGCAGAATAATTTAGATGCCAAACCATGATCAAAATGACATTCCTCTTGAAAATCAGTTCAAATTTGACAAAGTTATGACTGTTTGACTTTGGTCAGACTTTGGATCTAGCACTTTACAAGTCAAATTTTTCGTTCAATTTCCCATGATTTTTGACAAGAAAATGAAACGTCTCAGAATTAAGCTTAAAGTGTTGCTTTATACTAATTATGATATAAAAGTTTATTAAAAGTGAGAAGTTGACATTTAATATTTGCAATTTTCAAAATATCAAAGGGAGTATTACCATCAATATCGAATTCTAGCAGAAATAATTTTTTTTAATTTATAAAATTTGAATGCAAAATGAATTAAGAGGCCAAACCATGATCAAAATGACATTCCTCTTAAAAATCAGTTCAAATTTGACAAAGTTATGACTGTTTGACTTTGGTCAGACTTTGGATCTAGCACTTTACAAGTCAAATTTTCGTTTCAATTTCCATGATTTTTTGACAAGAAAATGAAACGTCTCAGAATCAAGTTTAAAGTGTTGTTTTATACTAATTATGATATAAGGAGTTTATTAAAAGTGAAAACTTGAGATTTAAAATTTTCAATTTCAAAATATCAAAGGGGATATTACCATCAATATCGAATTCTAGCATAAATACTTTTTTTAAGATATTTATAAAATTTGAATGCAGAATGTATTTAGATGCCAAACCATGATCAAAATGACATTCCTCTTGAAAATCAGTTCAAATTTGACAAAGTTATGACTGTTTGACTTTGGTCAGACTTTGGATCTCGCACTTTACAAGTCAAAATTTTCGTTCAATTTCCATGATTTTTGACAAGAAAATGAAACGTCTCAGAATCAAGTTTAAATTGTTGTATTATACTAATTATGATATAAGAAGTTTATTAAAAGTGAAAACTTGAGATTTAAAATTTTCAATTTTCAAAATATCAAAGAGTATTACCATCAATATCGAATTCTAGCATAAATACTTTATTTTTAGATATAAATAAAATTTGAATACATAATGAATTAAGAAGCCTAGCCATGATGAAAATGACATTCCTCTTGAAAATCAGTTCAAATTTGACAAAGTTATGACTGTTTGACTTTGGTCAGACTTTGGATCTAGCACTTTACAAGTCAAAATTTTCGTTTAATTTTTCATGATTTTTAACAAAAAAATGAAACGTCTCAGAATCAAGTTTAAAGTGTTGTTGTTTTATACTAATTATGATATAAAAAATTTATTAAAATTGAAAACTTGAGATTTAAAATTTTCAATTATCAAAATATCAAAGGGGGAGTATTACCATCAATATCGGATTCTGGCAGAAATAATTTTTTTTTAATCAATAAAATTTGAGTGCAAAATGAATTAAGATGCCAAACCATGATCAAAATGACATTCATCTTGAAAATCAGTTCAAATTTGACAAAGTTATGACTGTTTGACTTTGGTCAGACTTTGGATCTAGCACTTTACATGTCAAATTTTTCGTTTAATTTTTCATGATTTTTGACAAAAAAATGAAAAGTCTCAGAATCAAGTTTAAAGTGTTGTTTTATACTAATTATGATATAAGGAGTTTATTAAAAGTGAAAACTTGAGATTTAAAATTTTCAAATTTCCAAATATCAAAGGGGGGAGAATAACCATCAATATCGATTTCTAGCATAAATACTTTTTTTTAACATATAAATAAAATTTTAATGCAGAATGAATTAGATGCCAAACCCTGATCAAAATGACATTCCTCTTGAAAATCAGTTTAAATTTGTCAAAGTTATGACTGTTTGACTTTGGTCAGACTTTGGATCTAGCACTTTACAAGTCAAATATTTCGTTCAATTTCCCATGGTTTTTGACAAGAAAATGAAAGGTCTCAGAATCAAGTTTAAAGTGTTGTTTTATACTAATTATGATATAAGGAGTTTATTAAAAGTGAAAACTTGAGATTAAAATTTTCAACTTTCTAAATTTCAAAGGGGGGGGTTATTACAATCAAGATCGAACTCTAGCAAAAATACTTTTTTTTAAGATTTTATCAAAATTTGAATGCATAATGTATTTAGATGCCAACTTATGATCAAAATGACATTCCTCTTGAAAATCAGTTCAAATTTGACAAAGTTATGACTGTTTGACTTTGGTCAGACTTTGGATCTAGCACTTTACAAGTCAAATTTTCGTTCAATTTCCATGATTTTGACAAGAAAATGAAACGTCTCAGAATCAAGTTTAAAGTGTTGTTTTATACTAATTATGATATAAGGAGCTTATTAAAAGTGATATCTTGAGATTTAAAATTTTCAATTTTCAAAATATCAAAGGGGGGAGTATTACCATCAATGTCGAATTCTATTAGAAATTTTTTTTTAAGATATTAATAAAATTTGAATGCAAAATGAATTAAGAGGCCAAACCATGATCAAAATGATATTAAGCTTGAAAGTCAGTTCAAATTGGACAAAGCTATGACGGTTTGACTTTGGTCAGACTTTGGATCAAGCACTTTACAAGTCTAAATTTTCGTTCCAATTCCCATGATTTTTGACAAGAAAGTGAAACGTCTCAGAATCAAGTTTAAAGTATTGTTTTATACTAATTATGATATAAGGAGTTTATTAAAAGTGAAAACTTTAGATTTAAAATTTTCAATTTTCAAAAATCAAAGGGGAGTATTACCATCAATATCGAATTCTAGCAAAATACTTTTTTTAAGATTTAATAAAATTTGAATGCAGAATGAATTTAGATGCCAAACCATGATCAAAATGACATTCCTCTTGAAAATCAGTTCAAATTTGACAAAGTTATGACTGTTTGACTTTGGTCAGACTTTGGATCTAGCACTTTACAAGTCAAAATTTTCGTTCAATTTCCTTTGATTTTTGACAAGAAAATGAAACGTCTCAGAATCAAGTTTAAAGTGTTGTTTTATACTAATTATGATATAAGTTTATTAAAAGTGAAAACTTGAGATTTAAATTTTCAATTTCAAAATATCAAAGGAGTATTACCATCAATATCGAATTCTAGCATAAATACTTTTTTTAACATATAAATAAAATTTGAATGCAGAATGAATTAAGATGCCAAGCCATGATCAAAATGACATTAAGCTTGAAAGTCGGTTCAGTTTTGACAAAGTTATGACTGTTTGACTTTGGTCATACTTTAGATCTAGCACTTAACAAGTCAAATATTTCGTTCAATTTCCAATGATTTTTGACAAGAAAATGAAACGTCTCATAATCAAGTTTAAAGTGTTGTTTTATACTAATAATGATATAAGGAGTTTATTAAAAGTGAAAACTTGAGATTAAAATTTTCAACTTTCCAAATTTCAAAGGGAGGGTTTATTACAATCAATATCGAACTCTAGCAAAAATATTTTTTTTAATTAATAAAATTTGAATGCAAATGAATTAGATGCCAAACCATGATCAAAATGACATTCTCTTGAAAGTCAGTTCAAATTTGACAAAGTTATGACTGTTTGACTTTGGTCAGACTTTGGATCTAGCACTTTACAAGTCAAATTTTCGTTCAATTTCCATGATTTTTGACAAGAAAATGAAACGTCTCAGAATCAAGTTTAAAGTGTTGTTTTATACTAATTATGATATAAGAAGTTTATTAAAAGTGAAAACTTGAATTTAAATTTTCAATTTTCAAAATATCAAAGGGGAGTATTACCATCAATATCGAATTCTAGCAAAATTTTTTTAAGATATTAATAAAATTTGAATGCAAATGAATTAAGATGCCAAACCATGATCAAAATGACATTCCTCTTGAAAATCAGTTCAAATTTGACAAAGTTATGACTGTTTGACTTTGGTCAGACTTTGGATCTAGCACTTTACAAGTCAAATTTTCGTTCAATTTCCCATGATTTTGACAAGAAAATGAAACGTCTCAGAATCAAGTTTAAAGTGTTGTTTTATACTAATTATGATATAAGGAGTTTATTAAAGTGAAAACTTGAGATTTAAAATTTTCAAATTTCAAATATCAAAGGGGAGTATAACCATCAATATCGATTTCTAGCATAAATACTTTTTTTAACATATAAATAAAATTTGAATGCAGAATGAATTAGATGCCAAACCATGATCAAAATGACATTCCTCTTGAAAATCAGTTCAAATTTGACAAAGTTATGACTGTTTGACTTTGGTCAGACTTTGGATCTAGCACTTTACAAGTCAAAATTTTCGTTTCAATTTCCATGATTTTGACAAGAAAATGAAACGTCTCAGAATCAAGTTTAAAGTGTTTTTTATACTAATTATGATATAAGGAGTTTATTAAAGTGAAAACTTGAGATTTAAAATTTTAAATTTCCAAATATCAAAGGGGAGTATTACCATCAATATCGAATTCAAGAATAAATACTTTTTTTTAACATATAAATAAAATTTTAATTCAGAATGAATTTAGATGCCAAACCGTGATCAAAATGACATTCCTCTTGAAAATCAGTTCAAATTTGTCAAAGATATAACGGTTTGACTTAGGTCAGACTTTGGATCTAGCACTTTACAAGTCAAATATTTCGTTCAATTTCCCATGATTTTGACAAGAAAATGAAACGTCTCAGAATCAAGTTTAAAGTGTTGTTGTTTTATACTAATTATGATATAAAAAGTTTATTAAAAGTGAAAACTTGAGATTTAAAATTTTCAATTATCAAAATATCAAAGGGGGAGAATAACCATCAATATCGATTTCTAGCATAAATACTTTTTTTTAACATATAAATAAAATTTTAATGCAGATTGAATTAGGATGCCAAACCCTGATCAAAATGACATTCCTCTTGAAAATCAGTTTAAATTTGTCAAAGTTATGACTGTTTGACTTTGGTCAGACTTTGGATCTAGCACTTTACAAGTCAAATATTTCGTTCAATTTCCCATGGTTTTTGACAAGAAAATGAAAGGTCTCAGAATCAAGTTTAAAGTGTTGTTTTATACTAATTATGATATAAGGAGTTTATTAAAAGTGAAAACTTGAGATTTAAAATTTTCAAATTTCCAAATATCAAAGGGGGGAGAATAACCATCAATACCGAATTCTAGCATAAATACTTTTTATTAAGATATTAATAAAATTTAAATGCAAAATGAATTAAAATGCCAAATTATGATCAAAATGAAATTCCTCTTGAAAATCAGTTCAAATTTGACAAAGTTAAAACTGTTTGACTTTGGATCTAGCACTTTACATGTCAAACTATTCGTTCAATTTCCCATGATTTTTGACAAGAAAATGAAACGTCTCAGAATCAAGCATAAAGTGTTGCTTTATACTAATTATGATATAAGAAGTTTAATAAAAGTGAAAACTTGAGGTTTAATATTTTCAATTTTCAAAATATCAAAGGAGTATTACCATCAATACCGAATTCTAGCATAAATACTTTTTCTTAACATATAAATAAAATTTTAATGCAGAACGAATTAAGATGCCAAGCCATGATCAAAATGACATTAAGCTTGAAAGTCGGTTCAGTTTTGACAAAGTTATGACTGTTTGACTTTGGTCAGACTTTAGATCTAGCACTTTACAAGTCAAATATTTCGTTCAATTTCCAATGATTTTTGATAAGAAAATTTAACGTCTCATAATCAAGTTAAAAGTGTTGTTTTATACTAATTATGATATAAGAAGTTAATTAAAAGTAAAAACTTGAGATTTAAAATTTTCAATTATCAAAATATCAAAGGGGGAGTATTACCATCAATATCGGATTCTGGCAGAAAAAATTTTTTCTTAATCAATTAAATTTGAGTGCAAATTGAATTAAGATGCCAAACCATGATCAAAATGACATTCATCTTGAAAATCAGTTCAAATTTGACAAAGTTATGACTGTTTGACTTTGGTCAGACTTTGGATCTAGCACTTTACAGTCAAATTTTCGTTTAATTTTCATGATTTTTGACAAAAAAATGAAAAGTCTCAGAATCAAGTTTAAAGTGATGTTTAATACTAATTATGATATAAGGAGTTTATTAAAAGTGAAAACTTGAGATTTAAAATTTTAAAATTTCCAAATATCAAAGGGGGGAGAATAACCATCAATATCGATTTCTAGCATAAATACTTTTTTTAACATATAAATAAAATTTTAATGCAGATTGAATTAGGATGCCAAACCCTGATCAAAATGACATTCCTCTTGAAAATCAGTTTAAATTTGTCAAAGTTATGACTGTTTGACTTTGGTCAGACTTTGGATCTAGCACTTTACAAGTCAAATATTTCGTTCAATTTCCCATGATTTTTGACAAGAAAATGAAACGTCTCAGAATCAAGTTTAAAGTGTTGTTTTATACTAATTATGATATAAGGAGTTTATTAAAAGTGAAAACTTGAGATTAAAATTTTCAACTTTCCAAATTTCAAAGGGGGGGTTATTACAATCAAGATCGAACTCTAGCAAAAATACTTTTTTTTAAGATTTTATCAAAATTTGAATGCATAATGTATTTAGATGCCAACTTATGATCAAAATGACATTCCTCTTGAAAATCAGTTCAAATTTGACAAAGTTATGACTGTTTGACTTTGGTCAGACTTTGGATCTAGCACTTTACAAGTCAAATATTTCGTTCAATTTCCTTTGATTTTTGACAAGAAAATGAAACGTCTCAGAATCAAGTTTAAAGTGTTGTTTTATACTAATTATGATATAAGGATTTTATTAAACGTGAAAACTTGAGGTTTAATATTTTCAATTTTCAAAATATCAAAGGAGTATTACCATCAATACCGAATTCTAGCATAAATACTTTTTTTTAACATATAAATAAAATTTTAATGCAGAATGAATTAAGATGCCAAGCCATGATCAAAATGACATTAAGCTTGAAAGTCGGTTCAGTTTTGACAAAGTTATGACTGTTTGACTTTGGTCAGACTTTGGATCTGGTACTTTACAAGTCAAATATTTCGTTCAATTTCCAATGATTTTGACAAGAAAATGAAACGTCTCAGAATCAAGTTTAAAGTGTTGTTTTATACTAATTATGATATAAGAAGTTTAATAAAAGTGAAAACTTGAGGTTTAATATTTTCAATTTTCAAAATATCAAAGGGGGGAGTATTACCATCAATGTCGAATTCTATTTGAAATAATTTTTTTTTTTAGATATTAATAAAATTTGAATGCAAAATGAATTAAGAGGCCAAACCATGATCAAAATGACATTCCTCTTGAAAATCGGTTCAAATTTGACAAAGTTATGACTGTTTGAATTTGGTCAGACTCTGGATCTAGCACTTAAAAAGTCAAATATTTCGTTCAATTTCCCATGATTTTTGACAAGAAAATGAAAGGTCTCAGAATCAAGTTTAAAGTGTTGTTTTATACTAATTATGATATAAGGATTTTATTAAACGTGAAAACTTAAAATTTAAAATTTTCAATTTTCAAAATAACAAAGGGGGGAGTATTACAATCAATATCGAACTCTAGCAAAAATCCTTTTTTTTAAGAATTTATTAAAATTTTAATGCATAATGTATTTAGATGCCAACTTATGATCAAAATGACATTCCTCTTGAAAATCAGTTCAAATTTGACAAAGTTATGACTGTTTGACTTTGGTCAGACTCTGGATCTAGCACTTAAAAAGTCAAATTTTTCGTTTAATTTTCCATGATTTTTGACAAGAAAATGAAACGTCTCAGAATCAAGTTTAAAGTGTTGTTTTATACTAATTATGATATAAGGCTTTTATTAAACGTGAAAACTCAAAATATAAAATTTTCAATTTTCAAAATAACAAAGTGGGGAGTATTACAATCAATATCGAACTCTAGCAAAAATACTTTTTTTTTAAGATTTTATTAAAATTTTAATGCATTATGTATATAGATGCCAACTTATGATCAAAATGACATTCCTCTTGAAAATCAGTTCAAATTTGACAAAGTTATGACTGTTTGACTTTGGTCAGACTTTGGATCTAGCACTTTACAAGTCAAAATTTTCGTTCAATTTCCATGATTTTTGACAAGAAAATGAAACGTCTCAGAATCAAGTTTAAAGTGTTGTTTTATACTAATTATAATATAAGGAGTTTATAAAAAGTGAAAACTTGAGATTTAAAATTTTAAAATTTCCAAATATCAAAGGGGGGAGTATTACCATCAATACCGAATTCTAGCATAAATACTTTTTATTAAGATATTAATAAAATTTAAATGCAAAATGAATTAAAATGCCAAATTATGATCAAAATGAAATTCCTCTTGAAAATCAGTTCAAATTTGACAAAGTTAAAACTGTTTGACTTTGGATCTAGCACTTTACATGTCAAATTATTCGTTCAATTTCCCATGATTTTTGACAAGAAAATGAAACGTCTCAGAATCAAGCATAAAGTGTTGCTTTATACTAATTATGATATAAGAAGTTTAATAAAAGTGAAAACTTGAGGCTTAATATTTTCAATTTTCAAAATATCAAAGGGCGGAGTATAACCATCAATGTCGAATTCTAGCAGAAATAATTTTTTTTTAAGATATTAATAAAATTTGAATGCAAAATGAATTAAGACCAAACCATGATCAAAATGACATTCCTCTTGAAAATCAGTTCAAATTTGACAAAGTTATGACTGTTTGACTTTGGTCAGACTTTGGATCTAGCACTTTACAAGTCAAATATTTCGTTTAATTTCCAATGATTTTTGACAAGAAAATGAAACGTCTCAGAATCAAGCATAAAGTGTTGCTTTATACTAATTATGATATAAGAAGTTTAATAAAAGTGAAAACTTGAGGCTTAATATTTTCAATTTTCAAAATATCAAAGGGGGGAGTATTACCATCAATGTAGAATTCTATTAGAAATAATTTTTTTTTAAGATATTAATAAAATTTGAATGCAAAATGAATTAATAGGCTATTTCCACGACCACTCACATTTGGCTCATTTGGTCACATTTGGATGTGGCTCATTTTTGGCTTTCCACGACCAAATGTTCAACTGTCAAAGCATTTGTCAATTGCCCGAAATAAATAAGCTGTTCGGTGTTTGTTTTCATATTGAGTGCAAATAACAAATTAAAAACAATGCAAAACAATGAAAATAAAATGAACAAAGCCAAACTTTGGACGACTTGGCAGGCAGTGACGATAAATGTGGACCATATGGAGCAGATGGATGATGAGGTGGAAGCGGAAATGGCAGAATTTTTAAATGAAATTGTGCTGCCACCTGCCATAAAGCCAACTATTCCAAAGTGTCCATCTGTACGGGAACTTGTAAGTATATATCAGTGATATCGTTGTCCGGTACAATAATATAACTATAATTGATGTACTATAGGAACGTCATGGAAAGTTTTGGGAGTGCGACGTGCCTAACAACTCGGATTCATTCTTCAAGGAGAATTTCCGAGTGGAAAGGAATACATTCCTCATATTGACCGAGCGATTGAAGGGATTGGCTAAGCAAGACACGGTCATGCGGAAGGCCATTCCCTTAGAAAAGCGAATTACCATAGCACTTTACACTCTGGGGTCATCGTCGGAGTATCGCGCTGTGGGCAGACTATTCGGCGTTTCGGACTCGATGGTGTGTAAAATTCTTCAAGAATTTTGCTTTGAAGTGCATCGAGTTCTGGGACCCGAATATCTGCCAAAAGACTTCATGACCCAAGAAAAACTGGAGGAGTGTGTGCAAGGCTTTGAAGCTGCAGATTATTACAATTATAAAGGATGGTACTCAACCATACTTTTCGCTTTGGTGGATTTTCGGTAGAAGACAATATAATTAATCTTTAACCAATATACTATTTGTATATTTTTCTCTAGATATCGAGCCCTTGCAAGACATGTTCATAACAAATAAAAATTTTTGAAAATTATTTACAAAAATATTATTTATTCATTTATTTATTTGAATTGCTCAAATGTTTTTCCAAGAGCTCCAAACATTTCTCCTGAAACCGCAGCGAGTTTTCATTATGCTCGGAGCCGAGGCGCACCATCTCTTTTCTCCTCTTTTCATTTGCCTCGATGGTGGCAGCGAGCATGGCCGACTCGTAAGCAGTCATCTCCGTCTTGGGGTTAAATTTTGTTCTTTGTCTCTTCGCAGGTGGCCCATCGCTACCCTTGGACTCCAAAATGCTGCTGTCCACTGCTCTTTTACTCATTACGGACGAGCTTGTAGCCTCAGATTCGTTGCTTACTTCTATTGCTTACTTCTATATTTTGTGTGGATATATGAACTCACTTGTATTTTCTGGTGAGATTGTCCAATCGTCCGAATCTCCTTCCAAGTGACGCTGAAGTCTGCTTCCAAAAGTTTTTCGCCCATTTTTTGATATATGTGGCAGTTCTTTTGGGCAGACCTCAGCGCACTGAAATTCTCCTCCCACAGCTCCAAGAGAATGGCCTCATGCTGGCTGCTCCATGCTGAAAATCCAATTGGCGCAAGTTTTATGCCTACATTTTCATTCAACAAATCAGCTGATTATAGTGATGATTGTTTCATTTTTCACGTGCTCATCGATAAACATCGCGTGTTCGATAGAAAAATACTTAAATTCGCAGGGTCGAATGACAAAATTTTCCGTTTAATTTTCCATGATTTTTGACAAGAAAATGAAACGTCTCAGAATCAAGTTAAAAGTGTTGCTTTATACTAATTATGATATACGAAGTTTAATAAAAGTGAAAACTTGAGGCTTAATATTTTCAATTTTCAAAATATCAAAGGGGGGAGTATTACCATCAATGTCGAATTTTATTAGAAATAATTCTTTTTTTTAAGATTTTTATAAAATTTGAATGCAGCATGTATTTAGATGCCAAATTATGATCAAAATTACATTCCTCTTGAAAATCAGTTTAAATTTGTCAAAGCTATGACTGTTTGACTTTGGACAGACTTTGGATCTAGCACTTTACAAGTCAAATATTTCGTTCAATTTCCAATGATTTTTGACAAGAAAATGAAACGTCTCATAATCAAGTTTAAAGTGTTGGTTTATACTAATGATGATATAAGGAGCTTATTAAAAGTGAAATCTTGAGATTTAAAATTTTCAACTTTCCAAATATCAAAGGGGGGAGTATTACCATCAACATCGAATTCTAGCATAAATACTTTTTTTAAGATATTAATAAAATTTAAATGCAGAATGAATTAAGAGGCCAAACCATGATCAAAATGACATTCCTCTTGAAAGTCGGTTCAGTTTTGACAAAGTTATTACTGTTTGACATTGGTCCGACTTTGGATCTAGCACTTTACATGTCAAATTTTTCGTTTAATTTTTCATGATTTTTGACAAAAAAAAAGAAAATTCTCAGAATCAAGTTTAAAGTGTTGTTTTATACTAATTATGATATAAGGATTTTATTAAACGTGAAAACTTAAAATTTAAAATTTTCAAAATAACAAAGGGGGGAGTATTACAATCAATATCGAACTCTAGCAAAAATACTTTTTTTTGAAGATTTTATTAAAATTTGAATGCATAATGTATTTAGAGGCCAAACCATGATCAAAATGACATTCCTCTTGAAAATCAGTTCAAATTTGACAAAGTTATGACTGTTTGACTTTGGTCAGACTTTGGATCTAGCACTTTACAAGTCAAAATTTTCGTTTAATTTTTCATGATTTTTGACAAGAAAATGAAACGTCTCAGAATCAAGTTTAAAATGTTGTTTTATACTAATTATGATATAAGGAGTTTATTAAAAGTAAAAACTTGAAATTTAAAATTTTCAACTTTCAAAAACTCAAAGGGGGGAGTATTACCATCAATATCGATTTCTAGCATAAATACTTTTTTTAACATATAAATAAAATTTTAATGCAGATTGAATTAGGATGCCAAACCCTGATCAAAATGACATTCCTCTTGAAAATCAGTTTAAATTTGTCAAAGTTATGACTGTTTGACTTTGGTCAGACTTTGGATCTAGCACTTTACAAGTCAAAATTTTCGTTTAATTTTTCATGATTTTTGACAAGAAAATGAAACGTCTCAGAATCAAGTTTAAAGTGTTGTTTTATACTAATTATGATATAAGGAGTTTATTAAAAGTGAAAACTTGAGATTTAAAATTTTCAAATTTCCAAATATCAAAGGGGGGAGAATAACCATCAATATCGATTTCTAGCATAAATACTTTTTTTTAACATATAAATAAAATTTTAATGCAGATTGAATTAGGATGCCAAACCCTGATCAAAATGACATTCCTCTTGAAAATCAGTTTAAATTTGTCAAAGTTATGACTGTTTGACTTTGGTCAGACTTTGGATCTCGCACATTACAAGTCAAATTTTTCGTTCAATTTCCCATGATTTTTGACAAGAAAATGAAACGTCTCAGAATCAAGTTTAAAGTGTTGTTGTTTTATACTAATTATGAAAGACACTGGGCTTTCATCTGGTGCTCTGTTGTCAGGCGATCCGTGCGAGAATCTTGGCGAAGTAATAACGACTCGAATATAATTAATTAATATTTATTAAATGAAAATAATATAAAATTAAGGAGCTTCAATCAACGTGTGTGCTTCGCACCAGTGCCAGATCTCTTCTTCTTCTTCTATCGATTATTCGTTCTATCGATATCGCTTAATTTAACATAGGGGCATGGCAACTCAATATAATGTTTACAATTCGGCTTCCTGACAATTCGAAGCGCCCTCGCGAGATTCGCCATGTTTTCCATTATCTTGGTCGTCGTCTTCATCTTGGTCCTCTGGTGGTATCTTACACCACGGCTTCATCTTATCAGAGGCGTACACTGACTTGTAATGCCTCTGAGTTCGCTGAGCATGGGGGATATCTTCAACAAGATATCGGTCGTGTGGCAACACCTTGCTGATCAGGAACGGACCTTTATAGTGAGGCTCCAGTTTCCGGGATGTGCCTGTGCTGTAGGGCTCATTCTCAACCAGGACGAGATCACCTGGTTCGTAGATAGTCGGCTTCGAGTGCTTGGCATCATATCTCTTTTTAGCTTCTGCTCTTTGGTCATCTACTCTAGTGGCGGCATCTTCTCTAAGTTTCTGTAACTCAGCATCTGTCATCATGTCGGCATCTTTGTCTTGGAGAACATTCACCAACGTATTTTGCAGAATATCACGTGGCTCATACCCGTACAACAACTGAAATGGAGAACATTTTGTAGTTTTGTTTACCATGGTGTTGATGCTCCATTGGATATCTCGTAGCTTCTCGTCCCATCGCTTCTCATTATCTGTCATTGGCAACAGCATGGATAGTATTATACGATTCGTACGCTCTACATGTCCATTTGCTCTTGGAGTGCGAACGGCATTAAGGATACGCTTGACATTATTCTCTCGGCAGAATTTCTCATATTCCTTGGATGTGAAGGCTGTACCACGATCGGAGATGATTCGGGCTGGCATTCCAAGGTAACTTGTTACTTCTCGTAGGACATCTAAGACATGTTTGGTAGCTGTGCTCTTCACAGCGTGAATAATTGTAAATTTTGTAAAGGCGTCGACCATGGCAAAGATGTGCTCATTTCGTTTGGAACTTCTTGGAAAGGGTCCCAAATGGTCAATGTGTATCGTGGAAAATGGTATTGGCTTCATATTGTCAAAATGATATTGACCCTCTTGTCGTCCTCCAGGTTGCTTATTTAATGCACAACCCACACAGGATTGAATGTAACTCTTCACGTAATTTCGCATGCGGGGAAACCAAAACAGATTACGGATTCGGCTTACTGTTTTGTCCACGCTCATGTGTCCGGCTTTGTCATGTGACTCATGAAGAATGTGATAACGTAGCTGCTTAGGCACAACCCATAGGAGTTTGCTATCGTGCTTACGGTACAGGCGTCCTTGCTCGATCACAAATTCATCGTCTTCGGTTTGCTGCTTGGATTTCATGTTACTGACTATTGCTTGGATCTTCTTATCCTGCAGCTGTATGGTGAACAACCAATCTGCTTCGTCAATGATTAGCTTTCCTATTTTCAAGCTGGCTGGATTTACTTCATGTGCATGCTCATATGGAGCACGGCTAAGTGCGTCGACATGTTCCATCCTGGTACCAGATCTGTGAGTGATCTCGATGTCGAACTCCTGAATTCTTAGCCACCATCTTGCGATGCGAGGTATCAGTTCACGTTTCTCCATCGCCGTTTTCAATGCGTTACAGTCTGTTATAACCTTGATCATTTTTCCGCATACATAATATTTGAATCGCTCTAACGATTCGACGACAGCTAATGCTTCTAGTTCGTAGCTATGAAAATTCCTTTCAGTTGTGGATGTATGGCGTCTACTCGATAACTGGCTACTACTGGCTTGGCAATTAGCCTTTGTTTTAAAATGTCAAAGGCATCTTGCTGCGCCTGTTCCCATTTGAACATCTGGTTTTTACGCAATAGCATACGCAAAGGCTCTGAGATTATGGCATATCCAGCAACGAATTTCAGAAAGTATCCGCTGAGGCCTAAGAACTTTCGTACTTCTGTCACGCTGTTCGGCGTTGGGAATAGAGCAATGGCATTCGTCTTTATCTCGCCTGGACTTATTCCTTGGGGGTGTATCTGGTGTCCTAAAAACGTAATCGATTGCTTGAAGAACTCGCATTTATCAATATTGAGCGTCAGTCCACAGTTTCGCAATACTTCCAGGATACGCCCGAGCTTCTCGTGCATCTCATTGAATGAATGGCTACCTATCAAGATATCATCCATATAGTGAATCATGTCTCCCTTTGAACACGCTTTTGTATTTCAGCCATGAGTCGATTAAAAATTGCAGGAGCGTTCTTTAGTCCAAAAGGCATACGCTTGAATTCAAATAAGCCATCAGTAGTAATAAAAGCTGTATACTTCCGACTCTCAGGAGCTACTTCGATTTGATAATATCCGCTATTCAAATCTAGCGAGGAGAAATATTTATACTGCTTGGCTTCCTCTTCGATATTTGGAACTGGAAAGTTTTCCTTCTTCATGCATTTGTTGAGACGGCGGTAATCAACACACAATCGATCACCTCCGTTCTGCTTCTTAATAAGAACAATAGGGCTTGCGTACTCTGATGTGGACATACTGATTATGTCGCGCTGCAACAACTCATCTATCATCTGATTGACAATTTCTCTTTTGGGTTCTGGTATACGATATGGTGCTTGAGATATAACTTTGCCTTCTTCAATGCTAATGTTGGCTTCCACTACGTTCGTTTTCCCGATTCCTTCTAATCCGGTTGCAAACACATCTGCATACGTTTCCAAAAGATTGCTTAGCTTCGCTTTATCATTATCGTTGTCGATATTTGTAAGGAGTTTTGAAATTGAATTAGTTTCTGTTATCGGAACTTTCTCTGTACGTTTGCTTCCAAAACTCATTTGGCCATTGTCAAACTTTAGCGTGAGGTGCGTGTTGACCATGACATCCTGTCCTAGCAAGAAATCTTCTTGAAGTAGATCATCATCTGCGATGTAAACTTGTGCTGTTGTTGTCATGTCATCAATGGCTATATCCACAATTATAGCCTCGTTTAGTATTCGGGTACCACCACATATACCTTTCATCTGGATAGGACACTTGCGTCGATCAGCATTGATACCTTGGGCCACTGACTTGCGAACGATACTTGCTTGGCTACCCGTATCAATGAATGCGATATACGGCTTCGACTGCACGACTATCTCTTTGGTGAACCACTGGTCTCTATTCTCAGCACCCAGGCGTCGAGAATTTACTTCTGGCGGCTTGCAGCTTTCATTGCTTCCATGGAACTTCTTACATTTTCCACAACGAGGATTCTTCTGTGGGACCGGGCACATATTAGCGAAATGTCCCATCTCTCCACAATTAAAACACTTCAAGGATTCTCTGGGTTTCTTTTCCTTTGCTTCATTCTCTAGTTTCTGTTCGGTATTGTTGCGTCTTACTGGATCATGTCTTAAGTTCGGTAATCTTCCTCGATTTACAAAATACTCATCTGCGGTATCTCTCATCTGCTTCATTGTCATAAACTTAATTGCTGCTATACTCTGCTGTAGCTCACGATGCTGTAATCCAGAACGAGTATATCTGATGACTGCTGCTTCACTAATATTGTATCGCACTCCTAATGCTGACATACGAAAACAATATTCTTTCACCGTTTCCTTTGACCGTCGTATAGCATTGGTCATGGCATAATGAATCTCTGCTTCATCTGGTGTTGTTCCAAACTCATCGCGCAAAGCGTTTGCGAAAGCTCTCCATGTGGTATGCAAAACTGGCGATGAATCAAACCACATTTTAGCTGGACCTTTTAGCTGTGAATATATTGCGAGTAATAAGAATTTGTCCTCCCAAATGTAAGCGTTAATGACATTATTGACACGCTCGATGAACTGCTCGACTGAGATAGCGTTACTGTCACTTGGATCAAATTCTGGCAATGTTTTGGCAATCTCCTTGACTGATGCTTGTCTCGTGTTGGAGTTTAACTGGATATTATCATTAGCTGCATCCATCGGATTTTCAATCACCGGCTGTACTCTTGCGGCTGCGCTTGTACTAGCAGTTTGCTGATTAATTAATTGAGACATCATTTCTTTTAGCTGCGTCATTTCATTTTGCAACTGGGTAATTGCTGCTTTATCAACATGATCTCTTGTTTCATGCGACATGTCTACTTCCTCTGATCCTTCAAATTCCACTAATCGAAGAATCAAATCACTGCGCGATCCTGCTGTCGCTAATTCTCTTTGCCTCAAAAGAAATTTCAATTGATCCACTTTCAAATCGGAAATTTTCTGCATTTTTCTACTTTGCTTGAAATACACGCCCTGTGTATGACAAAACTCGGCTATGTCTGCTTGTGCGTAAGCGAGACAACTGATGTTGCAATTTCTTCAAGTTGTGAAATTCACACATACATACAAGCACTTTGTATGTATACTGATGCTGCGCAAAAACTTCATAAGCTGCAGGAACACATCCAACACTTATAAAATGCAATCCAAAACCGTCTGCTACGTAGACCTAGGGAACCAATCCCAATTTGCAATCTCTTTGGTCGCCTAGACCGAGGGAACACTTCCCATTGCAAATGTGGTACGCCGACGTTTTTTCTTGTGCGTTTATGCTGCTGTTTGGATAGGCGAACACATCACTTATCCCACTTCTGAACTGAAAGACACTGGGCTTTCAACTGGTGCTCTGTTGTCAGGCGATCCGTGCGAGAATCTTGGCGAAGTAATAACGACTCGAATATAATTAATTAATATTTATTAAATGAAAATAATATAAAATTAAGGAGCTTCAATCAACGTGTGTGCTTCGCACCAGTGCCAGATCTCTTCTTCTTTTTCTATCGATTATTCGTTCTATCGATATCGCTTAATTTAACATAGGGGCATGGCAACTCAATATAATGTTTACAATTATGATATAAAAAATTTATTAAAATTGAAAACTTGAGATTTAAAATTTTCAATTATCAAAATATCAAAGGGGGAGTATTACCATCAATATCGGATTCTGGCAGAAATAATTTTTTTTTAATCAATAAAATTTGAGTGCAAAATGAATAAAGATGCCAAACCATGATCAAAATGTCATTCATCTTGAAAATCAGTTCAAATTTGACAAAGTTATGACTGTTTGACTTTGGTCAGACTTTGGATCTAGCACTTTACATGTCAAATTTTTCGTTTAATTTTTCATGATTTTTGACAATAAAATGAAAAGTCTCAGGATCAAGTTTAAAGTGTTGTTTTATACAAATTATGATATAAGGAGTTTATTAAAAGTGAAAGCTTGAGATTTAAAATTTTCAATTTTCCAAATATCAAAGAGGGGAGTATTACCATCAAAATCGAATTCTAGCATAAATACTTTTTCTTAAGATATTAATAAAATTTGCAAAAACTAATTAAGAGGCCAAGCCATGATCAAAATGACATTAAGATTGGAAATCGGTTCAGTTTTGACAAAGTTATGACTGTTTGACTTTGGTCAGACTTTGGATCTAGCACTTTACAAGTCAAATATTTCAATTCCCAATGATTTTTGACAAGAATATTTAACGTCTCATAATCAAGTTTAAAGTGTTGGTTTATACTAATTATGATATAAGAAGTTTATTAAAAGTGAAAACTTGAGATTTTAAATTTTTAAATTTCCAAATATCAAAGGGGGGAATATTACCATCAATATCATATTCTAGCATAAACACTCTTTTTTAACATATAAATGAAATTTTATTGCAGAATGAATTAAGATGCCAAGCCGTGATCAAATTGACATTCCTCTTGAAAATCAATTTAAATTTGTCAAAGTTATGACGGTTTAACTTTGCTCAGACTTTGGATCTAGCACTTTACGTGTCAAATTTCTCGTTCAATTTCCAATGGTTTTTGACAAGAAAATGAAGCGTCTCAGAATCAAGTTTAAAGTATTGTTTCATACTAATTATGATGTAAGGAGTAAAGAGCTGCACAAGCACAAAAATTATGTTCTACAAGCACTCTGCTCAAATTCAAAACAAATACTTCAGTGTCAAAAGGTTTTGATATTTGAACAAATACTATACGTCAAGCAATAGAACCTATAGAACCCAAGCCAAATAGAACCAAAACATTCAAAACACAACTGAACTAGAACCATACAGATCTAGAAGCTTGTTGAAGTAGAACACAAAACGTTTTGCTGTACACTAGAACTATTATTAAAAATTTATTGAAAAAAAAGCTATTAAGAAAACAATTGTAATTTAATCACACAATAATATTATAATTGCGAATGACCAAAGCTGCTTGACTATAAGCTTGACAGTATATATAACAACAGATGGCGCTTATTCTGGTCAACAAATGCTGCAAAACAAATTACCAGATGGATGTGCGTCAAAATTTTGGTGCTTTTAAGCAACTTTGGCGCCTCTACCGACTTTTTATTGGAATATATTCAGAAGATTAAAGAAAGACAGTTTAAAACCTTGCTGCGACCTTTGAGCTAATTTGGAACTTGCCTCTAAAATTTTCTCTTTAATTTGTCGTAGCTCGACAGCACTTAAATCCGTTGAGGTTGATTCGGCTTGACGATTCTAATAACACGCAACTCTTATCATTTAACATATTTTCAATAATTATTTACATCTAAGACATCCATAACTTCTTTAATTTGCCACAATATCAGTTACTGTGGAATTTACCAGAGAGGAATTTCTAAAAAAAAGTTGAGATGTTAAATTAGCTTATCTATATTCAAAGTGCACTAGCTGTACACTAAGAAAAATTTACAATTTTTTTTACTATACTAACATGTTTTGTTTGAAATATTACTTTACAATAGAATTCAAGCAATGTCAAACTTTTCAAAATGAGAATTTTCATATTCTGTTGTGTTTGTCCTATTCAAACAAAATATTGACATATAACATTGCTATCAAAGCTTCACAAAGAACTAAGTTTCTGGAAGTACTGTACAGTGAGTGAAGTAGAATTTCAAAACATTTTGTGCAGCTCTTTAGTAAGGAGTTTATTAAAAGTAAAAACTTGAGATTTAAAATTTTCAATTTGCAAAATATCAAAGGGGGGAGTATTACCATCAATATCGAATTCTAGCAGAAATAATTTTTTTTTAATTAATAAAATTTGAATGCAAAATGAATTAAGAGGCCAAACCATGATCAAAATGACATTCCTCTTGAAAATCAGTTCAAATTTGACAAAGTTATGACTGTTTGACTTTGGTCAGACTTTGGATCTAGCACCTAAAAAGTCAAATTTTTCGTTAAATTTTCCATGATTTTTGACAAGAAAATGAAACGTCTCAGAATCAAGTTGAAAGTGTTTTTTTATACTAATTATGATATAAGGAGTTTATTAAAAGTGAAAACTTGAGATTTGAAATTTTTAAATTTCCAAATATCAAAGGGGGGAGTATTACCATCAATATCGAATTCTAGCATAAATACTCTTTTTTAACATATAAATAAAATTTTATTGTAGAATGAATTTAGATGCCAAGCCGTGATCAAAATAACATTATTCTTGAAAATCAATTTAAATTTGTCAAAATTATGACTGTTTGACTTTGGTAAGACTTTGGAACTAGCACTTTACAAGTCAAATACTTCGTTCAATTTCCAATGATTTTTGACAAGAAAATGTAACGTCTCATAATCAAGCTAAGTGTGTTGTTTTATACTAATTATGATATAAGGAGTTTATTAAAAGTAAAAACTTGAGATTTAAAATTTTACACTTTCCAAATATCAACGAGGGGAGTATTACCATCAATATCGAATTCTAGCAGAAATAATTTCTTTTAAATTAATAAAATTTGAATGCTGAATGAATTAAGAGGCCAAACCATGGTCAAAATGACATTCCTCTTAAAAATCGTCTCTAATTTGACAAAGTTATGACTGTTTGACTTTGGTCAGACTTTGGATCTAGCACTTAACAAGTCAAAATTTGCGTTTAATTTCCCATGATTTTTGACAAGAAAATGAAGCGTCTCAGAATCAAGTTTAAAGTGTTGTTTTATACTAATTATAATATAAGGAGTTCATTAAAAGTGAAAACTTGAGCTTTAAAATTTTCAACTTTCCAAATATCAAAGGGGGGAGTATTACCATCAATATCGAATTCTAGCAAAAATACTTTTTCCTCAGAATTTAATAAAATTTGAATCCAGATTGAATTTTCATGCCAAACCATGATCAAAATGACATTAAGCTTGAAAGTCGGTTCAGTTTTGACAAAGTTATGACGGTTTGACTTTGGTCCGACTTTGGATCTAGCACTTTACAAGTCAACATTTTCGTTTAATTTCACATGATTTTTGACAAGAAAATGAAATGTCTCAGAACTAAGCATAAAGTGTTGTTTTATACTAATTATGATATAAGAAGTTTAATAAAAGTGAAAATTTGAGGTTTAATATTTTCAATTTTCAAAATATCAAAGGGGGGAGTATTACCATCAATATCGAATTCTAGCAGAAATAATTTTTTTTTAATTAGTAAAATTTGAATGCAAAATGAATTAAGGGGCCAAACCATGATCAAAATGACATTCCTCTTGAAACTCAGTTCAAATTTGACAAAGTTATGACTGTTTGACTTTGGTGAGACTTTGGATCTAGCACTTAACAAGTCAAAATTTTCGTTTAATTTCCCATGATTTTTGACAAGAAAATGAAGCGTCTCAGAATCAAGTTTACTAATTATGATATAAGGAGTTTATTAAAAGTGAAAACTTAAAATTTTCAATTTTCAAAATATCAATATCAAAGGGGGGAGTATTACCATCAATATCGAATTCTAGCAGAAATAATTTTTTTTTTTAAATTAATAAAATTTGAATGCAAAATGAAATTAGATGCCAAACCATGATCAAAATAACATTTCTCTTGAAAATCAGTTCAAATTTGACAAAGTTATGACGGTTTGACTTTGGTCAGACTTTGGATCTAGCACTTTACATGTCAAATTTTTGTTCAATTTCCCATGATTTTTGACAAGAAAATGAAACGTCTCAGAATCAAGTTTAAAGTGTTGTTTTATACTAATTATGATATAAGGAGTTTATTAAAAGTGAAAACTTGAGATTTAAAATTTTCAATTTTCAAAATATCAAAGGGGGGAGTATTACCATCAATATCGAATTCTAGCATAAATACTTTTTTTAAGATATTAATAAAATTTAAATGCAAAGTGAATTAAGAGGCCAAACCATGATCAAAATGACATTCCTCTTGAAAATAAATTAAAATTTGTCAAAGTTATGACTGTTTGACTTTGGTCAGACTTTGGATCTAGCACTTTACAAGTCAAATTTTTCGTTCAATTTCCCATGATTTTTGACAAGAAAATGAAACGTCTCAGAATCAAGTTTAAAGTGTTGCTTTATACTAATTATGATATAAGAAGTTTAATAAAAGTGAAAACTTGAGGTTTAATATTTTCAATTTTCAAAATATTTATTAATATTTTAATAGTTTAATATTTTCAATTTTCAAAATATCAAAGGAGGGAGTATAACCATCAATATCGAATTCTAGCATATATACTCTTTTTTAAAATATAAATAAAATTTTATTGCAGAATGAATTTAGATGCCAAGACATTCCTCTTGAAAATCAATTTAAATTTGTCAAAGTTATGACTGTTTGATTTTGGTCATACTTTGGATCTAGCACTTTACAAGTCAAGTTTTTCGTTTAATTTTCCGTGATATTTTACAAGAAAATAAAACGTCGCAGAATCAAGTTTAAAGTGTTGTTTTATACTAGTTATGATATAAGGAGTTTATTAAAAGTGAAAGCTTAAGATTTAAAATTTTCAAATTATCAAAGGGGGGAGTATTACCATCAATATCGAATTCCAGCAGAAATAGTTTTTTATTAAATTAATAAAATTTGAATGCAAAATGAATTAAGAGACCAAAACATGATCAAAATGACATTCCCCTTGAAAATCAGTTCAAATTTGACAAAGTTATGACTGTTTGACTTTGGTCAGACTTTGGATCTAGCACTTTACAAGTCAAATTTTTCGTTCAATTTCCCATGATTTTTGACAAGAAAATGAAGCGTTTCAGAATCAAGTTTACTAATTATGATATAAGGAGTTTATTAAAAGTGAAAACTTAAAATTTTCAATTTTCAAAATATCAAAGGGGGGAGTATTACCATCAATATCGAATTCTAGCAGAAATAACTTTTTTTTAATTAATAAATTTTGAATGCATAATGAATGTAGATGCCAAGCCATGATAAACATGACATTCCTCTTGAAAATCAGTTGAAATATGACAAAGCTATGACTGTTTGACTTTGGATCTCGCAATTTACAAGTATAAATTTTCGTTTAATTTTCCATGATTTTTGACAAGAATATGAAACGTCTTATTACGATACAAGGAGTTTATTAAAGTGAAAACTTGAGATTAAAATTTTCAACTTTCCAAATTTTAAAAGGGGGGGTTATTACAATCAATATCGAACTCTAGCAAAAATCCTTTTTTTTTAAGGTATTAATAAAATTTGAATTCAGAATGAATGTAGATGCCAAACCATGATAAAAATGACATTCCACTTGAAAATCAGTTCACTTTTGTCAAAGCTATGACTGTTTGACTTTGGTCAGACTTTGGATCTAGCACTTTACAAGTCAAATTTTTCGTTCAATTTCCCATGGTATGATATAATTACGATAAAAGGAGTTAAATAAAAGTGAAAGCTTAAGACTTAATTTAATTTTAATTTTCAAAATATCAAAGGGGGGAGTATTACCATCAATGTCGAATTCTAGCAAGAATAGTTTTTTTCTTAAATTAATAAAAAGCATAATTAGCTAAGAGGCCAAACCATGATCAAAATGACATTCCTCTTAAAAATCGGCTCTAATTTGACAAAGCTATGACTGTTTGATTTTGGTCAGACTTTGGATCTCGCACTTTAAAAATAATAACGATATAATAAGTTTATTAAAAGTGAAAGCTTGAGATTTAATATTTTCAATTTTCAAAATAACAAAGGGGGGAGTATTACCATCGAAATCGAGTTCTATCAATGTAGACGCCAAACCATGATCAAAATGACATTCCGCTTGAAAATCGGTTAATTTTCATTTGGTCAGACTTTGAATCTAGGACTTTACAAGTCAAAATTTTCGTTTAATTTTCCATGATTTTTGACAAGAAAATGAAACGTCTCAGAATCAAGTTTAAAGTGTTGTTTTATACTAATTATAATATAAGGATTTTATTAAAAGTGAAAACTTAAGATTTAGAATTTTCAATTTTCAAAATATCAAAGGGGGAGAATTACCATCAGCATCGAATTCTAGCATAAATACTTTTTTTTAAGATATTAATAAAATTTGCATGCAAAATGAGTTTAGATGCCAAACCATTATCAAAATGACATTAAGCTTAAATATCAGTTCAAATTTGACAAAGTTATGACTGTTTGACTTTGGTCAGACTTTGGATCTAGCACTTTACAAGTCAAATTTTTCGTTCAATTTCTCCTGATTTTGGACAAGAAAATAAAACGTCTCAGAATCAAGTTTAAAGTGTTGTTTTATACTAATTATGATATAAGGAGTTTATTAAAAGTGAAAACTTGAGATTTAGAATTTTCAATTTTCAAAATATCAAAGGGGGGAGAATTACCATCAGCATCGAATTCTAGCATAAATACTTTTTTTTAAGATATTAATAAAATTTGCATGCAAAATGAGTTTAGATGCCAAACCATTATCAAAATGACATTAAGCTTAAATATCAGTTCAAATTTGACAAAGTTATGACTGTTTGACTTTGGTCAGACTTTGGATCTAGCACTTTACAAGTCAAATTTTTCGTTCAATTTCCCATGGTATGATATAATTACGATTAAAGGAGTTAAATAAAAGTGAAAGCTTAAGACTTAATATAATTTTAATTTTCAAAATATCAAAGGGGAGTATTACCATCAATATCGAATTCTAGCAAGAATAGTTTTTTTCTTAAATTAATAAAATGCATAATTAATTAAGAGGCCAAACCATGATCAAAATGACATTCCTCTTAAAAATCGGCTCTAATTTGACAAAGTTATGACTGTTTGACTTTGGTCAGACTATGGATTAAGCACTTTACATGTCAAATTAATCTTTCAATTTCCTATGATTTTTGACAAGAAAATGAAGCGTCTCAGAATCAAGATCATAGTGTTGTTTTATACTTATTACGATACAAGGAGTTTATTAAAAGTGAAAACTTGAGATTAAAATTTTCAATTTTCAAAATTTCAAAGGGGGGAGTATTACCATCAGCATCGAATTCTAGCATAAATACTTTTTTTTAAGATATTAATAAAATCTGAATGCAGAATGAGTTAAGATGCCAAACCATGATCAAAATGACATTAAGCTTGAATATCAGTTTAAATTTGACAAAGTTATGACTGTTTGACTTTGGTCCGACTTTGGATCTAGCGCTTAACATGTCAAATTTTTCGTTCATTTTCCCATGATTTTTGACAAGAAAATGAAACGTCTCAGATTCAAGTTTAAAATGTTGTTTTATACTAATTTTGATATAAGGAGTTTATTAAAAGTGAAAGCTTGAGATTTAAAATTTTCAATTTTCAAAATATCAAAGGGGGGAGTATTAACATCAATATCGAATTCTAGCATAAATAATTTCTTATTAAAATATTAATAAAATTTCAACGCAGAACGAATTTAGATGCCAAACCATGATCAAAATGACATTCCTCTTGAAAATCAGATTAAATTTGTCAAAGTTATGACTGTTTGACTTAGGTCAGACTTTGGATCTAGCACTTTACAAGTCAAATTTTTCGTTCAATTTCTCCTGATTTTGGACAAGAAAATAAAACGTCTCAGAATCAAGTTAAAAGTGTTGTTTTATACTAATTATGATATAAGGAGTTTATTAAAAGTGAAAACTTGAGATTTAGAATTTTCAATTTTCAAAATATCAAAGGGGGGAGAATTACCATCAGCATCGAATTCTAGCATAAATACTTTTTTTTAAGATATTAATAAAATCTGAATGCAGAATGAGTTAAGATGCCAAACCATGATCAAAATGACATTAAGCTTGAATATCAGTTCAAATTTGACAAAGTTATGACTGTTTGACTTTGGTCCGACTTTGGATCTAGCGCTTAACATGTCAAATTTTTCGTTCATTTTTCCATGATTTTTGACAAGAAAATGAAACGTCTCAGATTCAAGTTTAAAGTGTTGTTTTATACTAATTATGATATAAGAAGTTTATTAAAAGTGAAAACTTGAGATTTAAAATTTTCAATTTTCAAAATATCAAAGGGGGGAGTATTACCATCAATATCGAATTCTAGCATAAATAATTTCTTATTAAGATATTAATAAAATTTCAATGCAGAATGAATTTAGATGCCAAACCATGATCAAGATGACATTCCTCTTGAAAATCAGCTCAAATTTGACAAAGCTTGCACTTTACAAGTCAAATTTTTCGTTAAATTTCCCATAATTTTTGACAAGAAAATGAAACGTCTCAGAATAAAGTTCATAGTGTTGTTTTATACTAATACTAATATGATATAAGGAGTTTATTAAAAGTGAAAACTTGAGATTTATAATTTAAAATTTTCAAAATATCAAAGGGGGAGTATTACCATCAATATCGAATGCTTTCAATGTTAAGGCCAAAACATGATCAAATTGACATAAAGCTTGAAAATCGGTTCAGTTTTGACAAAGTTATGACTGTTTGACTTTGGTCAGACCTTGGATCTAGCACTTAACAAGTCAAAATTTTCGTTAAATTTCCCATGATTTTTGACAAGAAAATGAAACGTCTCAGAATCAAGTTTAAAGTGTTGTTTTATACTAATAATGATATAAGGAGTTTATCAATAAAATTTGAATGCAGAATGAATTTAGATGCCAAACCAAAATCAAAATGACATAAAGCTTGAAAGTCGGTTCAGTTTTGACAAGGTTATGACGGTTTGATTTTGACAGACTTTGGATCTAGCACTTTACAAGTCAAAATTTTCGTTCAATTTCCCATGATTTTTGACAAGAAAATGAAACGTCTCAAAATCAAGTTTAAAGTGTTGTTTTATACTAATTATGATATAAGGAGTTTATTAATAGTGAAAACTTGAGATTTAAAATTTTCAATTTTCAAAAACTCAAAGGAAGGAGTATTACCATCAATATCAAACTCTAGCATATATACTTTTTTTTTTTTAATTAATAAAATTTGAATGCAGAATGAATTTAGATGCCAAACCATTATCAAAATGACATTCCTCTTGAAAATCGGTTCAGTTTTGACAAAGTTATGACGTTTGATTTTGTCAGACTTTGGATCTAGCACTTTACAAGTCAAAATTTTCGTTCAATTTCCATGATTTTGACAAGAAAATGAAACGTCTCAGAATCAAGTTTAAAGTGTTGTTTTATACTAATTACGATATAAAAGAATTATTAAAAGTGAAAACTTGAGATTTAACATTTTTAATTTTCAAAAACTCAAAGGGGGAAGTATTACCATCAATATCAAACTCTAGCATATATATTTTTTTTTTTTAATTAATAATATTTGAATGCAGAATGAATTTAGATGCCAAACCATGATCGAAATGACATAAAGCTTGAAATTCGGTTCATTTTTGACAAGGCTATGACTGTTTGACTTTGGTCAGACTTTTTATCTAGCACTTTACAAGTCAAAATTTTCGTTCAATTTCCCATCATTTTTGACAAGAAATTAAAACTTTTCAGAATCAAGTTTAAAGTGTTGTTTTATACTAATTATGATATAAGGAGTTTATTAAAAGTGAAAGCTTGAGATCTTAAATTTTCAATTTTCAAAATATCAAAGGGGGAGTATTACCATCAATATCGAATTCTAGCATAAATATTTTTTTTTAAAGATATTAATAATATTTGAATGCAGAATGAATTAAGAGCCCAAACCATGATCAAAATGACATTGCTTGAAAATCAGTTCAAATTTGACAAAGTTATGACTGTTTGACTTTGGTCAGACTTTGGATCTAGCACTTTACAAGTCAAATTTTTCGTTCAATTTCCCATCATTTTGACAAGAAAATGAAACGTCTCAGAATCAAGTTTAAAGTGTTGTTTTATACTAATTATGATATAAGAAGTTTATTAAAAGTGAAAACTTGAGATTTAAAATTTTCAATTTTCCAAATATCAAAGGGGGGAGTATTACGATAAATATCGAACTCTAGCATAAATACCTTTTTTTAAGATATTAATAAATTTGAATGCAGAAAGAAATAAGATGCCAAACCATGATCAAAATGACATTCCTCTTGAAAATCAGATTAAATTTGTCAAAGTTATGACTGTTTGACTTTGGTCAGACTTTGGATCTAGCACTTTACAAGTCAAATTTTCGTTCAATTTCCCATGATTTTTGACAAGAAAATGAAACGTCTCAGAATCAAGTTTAAAGTGTTGTTTTATACTAATTATGATATAAGGAGTTTATTAAAAGTGAAAGCTTGAGATTTAAAATTTTCAATTTTCAAAATATCAAAGGGGGGAGTATTACCATCAATATCGAATTCTAGCATAAATAATTTCTTATTAAGATATTAATAAAATTTCAATGCAGAATGAATTTAGATGCCAAACCATGATCAAGATGACATTCCTCTTGAAAATCAGTCAAATTTGACAAAGCTTGCACTTTACAAGTCAATTTTTTCGTTAATTTCCCATGATTTTGACAAGAAAATGAAACGTCTCAGAATCAAGTTTAAAGTGTTGTTTTATACTAATATTATGATATAAGGAGTTTATTAAAAGTGAAAACTTGAGATTTAAATTTTCAATTTTCAAAATATCAAAGGGGAATTATTACCATCAATATCGAATGCTTTCAATGTTAAGGCCAAAACATGATCAAATTGACATAAAGCTTGAAAATCGGTTCAGTTTTGACAATGTAATGACTGTTTGACTTTGGTCAGACCTTGGATCTAGCACTTTAAATGTCAAATTTTCGTTCAATTTCCCATTATTTTTGACAAGAAAATGAAACGTCTCAGAATCAAGTTTAAAGTGTTGTTTTATACTAATTATGATATGAGTTTATTAAAAGTGAAAACTTGAGATTTAAAATTTTCAATTTTCAAAATATCAAAGGGGAGTATTACCATCAATATCAATTCTAGCATAAATACTTTTTTTTTTTTATTAATAAAATTTGAATGCAGAATGAATTAGATGCCAAACCATGATCAAAATGACATTCCTCTTGAAAATCAGTTCAGTTTGACAAAGTTATGACTGTTTGATTTTGACAGACTTTGGATCTAGCACTTTACAAGTCAAAATTTTCGTTCAATTTCCCATGATTTTTGACAAGAAAATGAAACGTCTCAGAATCAAGTTTAAAGTGTTGTTTTATACTAATTACGATATAAAAAAATTATTAAAAGTGAAAACTTGAGATTTAACATTTTCAATTTTCAAAAACTCAAAGGGGGGAGTATTACCATCAATATCAAACTCTAGCATATATATTTTTTTTTTTTAAATTAATAAAGCTTGAAATTCGGTTCATTTTTGACAAGGCTATGACTGTTTGACTTTGGTCAGACTTTTTATCTAGCACTTTACATGTCAAATTTTTCGTTCAATTTCCCATGATTTTTGAAAAGAAAATGAAACGTCTCAGAATCAAGTTTAAAGTGTTGTTTTCTACTATTATGATATAAGAAATTTATTAAAAGTGAAAACTTGAGATTTAAAATTTTCAATTTTCAAAATATCAAAGGGGGAGTATTACAATCTATATCAAACTCTAGCATAAATACTTTTTTTTAAGATATTAAAATTTTTAATGCAGAATGAAATAAGATTCCAAACCATGATCAAAATGACATTCCTTTTGAAAATCAGTTCAAATTTGACAAAGTTATGACTGTTTGACTTTGGTCAGATTTTGGATCTAGCACTTTACAAGTAAAATTTTTTGTTCAATTTCCCATGATTTTTGACAAGAAAATGAAAAGTCTCAGAATTAAGTTTAAAGTGTTGTTTTATAATAATTATGATATAAGGAGTTTATTAAAAGTGAAATCTTGAGATTTAAAATTTTCAAATTTCAAATATCAAAGGGGAGTATTACCATCAATATCGATTTCTAGCATAAATACTTTTTTTAAATATATAATAAATTTTAATGCAGAATGAATTTAGATGCCAAACCATGATCAAAATGACATTCCTCTTGAAAATCAGTTTAAATTTGTCAAAGTTATGACTGTTTGACTTTGGTCAGACTTTGGATCTAGCACTTTACAAGTCAAATATTTCGTTCAATTTCCCATGATTTTTGACAAGAAAATGAAAGTCTCAGAATCAAGTTTAAAGTGTTGTTTATACTAATTATGATATAAGGAGTTTTTATTAGTGAAAACTTGAGATTTAAAATTTTCAATTTTCAAAATATCAAGGGGAGTATTACAATCAATATCGAACTCTAGCATAAATACTTTTTTTTTAGATTTTATAAAATTTAATGCAGAATGAATTTAGATGCCAAACCATGATCAAAATGACATTCCTCTTGAAAATCAGTTCAAATTTGACAAAGTTATGACTGTTTGACTTTGGTCAGACTTTGGATCTAGCACTTTACAAGTCAAATTTTCGTTCTATTTCCCATGATTATTGACAAGAAAATGAAACGTCTCAGAATCAAGTTTAAAGTGTTGCTTTACACTAATTATGATATAAGAAGTTTAATAAAAGTGAAAACTTGAGATTTAATATTTTCAATTTTCAAAATATCAAAGGGGGGAGTATTACCATCAATATCAATTCTAGCATAAATAATTTTTTTTAAAGATATTAATAATTTGAATGCAAAATGAATTAAGACCAAACCATGATCAAAATGACATTCCTCTTGAAAATCAGTTCAAATTTGACAAAGTTATGACTGTTTGACTTTGGTCAGACTTTGGATCTAGCACTTAACAAGTCAAAATTTTCATTCAATTTCCCATGATTTTTGACAAGAAAATGAAACGTCTCAGAATCAAGTTTAAAGTGTTGTTTTATACTAATTATGATATAAGGATTTTATTAAACGTGAAAACTTAAAATTTAAAATTTTCAATTTTCAAAATATCAAAGGGGGGAATATTACCATCAATATCGAACTCTAGCATAAATACTTTTTATTTAAGATAATAATTTGAATGCAGAATGAATTTAGATGCCAACCATGATCAAAATGACATTTCTTAAAATCAGTTCAAATTTGACAAAGTTATGACTGTTTGACTTTGGTCAGACTTTGGATCTAGCACTTTACAAGTCAATATTTCGTTCAATTTCCAATGATTTTGACAAGAAAATGAAACGTCTCAGAATCAAGTTTAAAGTGTTGTTTTATACTAATTATGATATAAGGAGTTTATTAAAGTGAAAACTTGAGATTTAAAATTTTCAATTTTCAAAATATCAAAGGGGAGTATTACATCAATCAATTCTAGCATAATACTTTTTTAAGATATTAATAAAATTTGAATGCAGAATGAATTTAGATGCCAAACCATGATCAAAATGACATTCCTCTTGAAAGTCGGTTCAGTTTTGACAAAGTTATGACTGTTTGACTTTGGTCAGACTTTGGCTCTAGCACTTTACAAGTCAAAATTTTCGTTCAATTTCCCATGATTTTTGACAAGAAATTGAAACGTCTTAAAATCAAGTTTAAAGTGTTGGTTTATACTAATTATGATATAAGGAGTTTATTAAAAGTGAATTTAATGTTTTCAAAATATCAAAGGGGGGAGTATTAAAATCAATATCAAAATCTAGCATGAATACTTTTTTTTAAGATATTTATAAAATTTGAAAGCAGAATGTATTTAGATGCCAAATTATGATCAAAATGACATTCCTCTTGAAAATCAGTTCAAATTTGACAAAGTTATGACTGTTTGACTTTGGTCAGACTTTGGATCTAGCACTTTACAAGTCAAATATTTCGTTCAATTTCCAATGATTTTTGACAAGAAAATGAAACGTCTCAGAATCAAGTTTAAAGTGTTGGTTTATACTAATTATGATAAAGGAGTTTATTAAAATGAAAACTTGAGATTTAAAATTTTCAACTTTCAAATATCAAAGGGGAGTATTACAATCAATATCGAATTCTAGCAAGAAATAATTTTTTTTTTTAATTAATAAAATTTGAATGCAAAATGAATTAGATGCCAAACCATGATCAAAATGACATTAAGCTTGAAAATCAGTTCAATTTTGACAAAGTTATGACTGTTTGACTTTGGTCAGACTTTGAATCTAACGCACAAGTCAAAATTTTCGTTCAATTTCCCATGATTTTTTGACGAAAATGAAACGTCTCAAATCAAGTTTAAAGTGTTGTTTTATACTAATTATGATATAAGGTTTATTAAAGTGAATTTAATTTTTTCAAAATATCAAGGAATTAAATCAATATCAAAATCTAGCATAAATACTTTTTTTAGATATTTATAAAATTTGAAAGCAGAATGTATTTAGATGCCAAATTATGATCAAAATGACATTCCTCTTGAAAATCAGTTCAAATGACAAAAGTTATGACTGTTTGACTTTGGTCAGACTTTGGATCTAACACTTTACAAGTCAAATTTTTTCAATTTCAATGATTTTGACAAGAAAATGAAACGTCTCAGAATCAAGTTTAAAGTGTTGTTTAATACTAATTATGATAAAGGAGTTTATTAAAATGAAAACTTGAGATTTAAAATTTTCAATTTTCAAAATATCAAAGGGAATTTACCATCAATATCAATTCTAGCATAAATATTTTATTTTAATTAAATTTGAATGCAAAATAATTAAGTAAACCATGATCAAAATGACATTCCCTTGAAAATCAGTTCAAATTTGACAAAGTTATTGTTTGACTTTGGTCAGACTTTGGATCTAGCACTACAATCAAATTTTTCGTTCAATTTCCATGATTTTTGACAAGAAAATGAAACGTCTCAGAATCAAGTTTAAAGTGTTGCTTTATACTAATTATGATATAAGTTTAATAAAGTGAAAACTTGAGATTTAATATTTTCAAAATAT
>NW_022995373.1:6402102-6450336 GCF_004354385.1 Drosophila innubila
TTAGGAGCTTATTAAAAGTGAAAACTTGAGATTTAAAATTTTTTCAACTTTCAAAATATCAAAGGGGGAGTATTACCATCAATATCGATTTCTAGCATATATAATTTCTTTTTAAGATATTAATAAAATATTAATGCATACGAATTAGATGCCAAATCATGATACAAATTTAGGACGTTCATCTTGAAAATCAATTCAAATTTGACAAAGTTATGACTCGTTTGACTTGGTTGACTTTGGATCTTGCACCTATGTCAAATTTCTTTTCGTTCAATTTCCCATGATTTTGACAAGAAAATGAAACGTCTCAGAATCAAGTTTAAAGTGTTGTTTTATACTTATTATGATATAAGGAGTTTAATAAAAGTGAAACTTGAGATTTAAAATTTAAAAATTTTCAAAATATCAAAGAGTATTACTATCAATATCGAATTCTAGCATAAATACTTTTAAAAGATATTACTATAATATTTGAATGCAGAATGAATTTGATGCCAAAACCATGATCAAAATGAAATATAGCTTGAAAGTTTGGTTCAGTTTTTGACAAAGTTTATGACGGTTTGATCTTGGTCAGATTTTGATCTGTAATTTACAAGTGAAAATTTTCGTTCATTCCCATGATTTTGACAAGAAAATAAAACGTCTCAGAATCAAGTTTAAAGTGTTTTTTTATACTGATTATGATATAAAAAATTATTAAATTTTGAATTTAATAAAAAAGGCGAAAATATCGGTATTTGTGCACTGTGAGCAAAAAGGTAAGAGCTTCTTTATACATGAAAATTATTTTTTGGCGCAGTGCCGAATGCCACTTTTCGCCTTTTTATTAATTTATATTTTTATTTAAATTTTAGATTCAACTGAATTTTGTTCTGCCTACAAAAATTGATATCAGAAAATTTGGGGCTAGAAATTGCTTTCGTCACTAGACTTTTACCTCGTCTAGAGGTTTTTTTTTTAGGATATCAGAAATTTTTGCAATTGCTTTTGACATTGTAACTTTATCATTAATGCAAGCAAATAGTAAAATATATAAATTTAGTTGTTGAACGTATTTCATATATAAAATTTTTTGTCTTTAATTATAAAGAAAACTAGGGGCTCCATCTCTGCTCGCTTTGCTCGCGTTGCTACAGCCGAGCATACTCTACTGTCGAAGACCCTGTACTTACTATGAAAAAAAAAGTTTTTCATACTAAGACTCGACTTCGCCCGATCGGTCCTATGACAGCTATATATAGTGGTCCGATTCGAACCAACTTTGGTCCGATATATAAAAAACCGTTAAATGCATATTGTATTATTTAAGATTTCTCCAAAAACAATAAAGCTGTACTAAAACCTACTTTGACGCGATCATCCCAGACAGCTATAGTGGTCTGATTTGAACCAACTTTTGTCAGGATATATAAAAACCAAGTTAAATGCATATTGTATCAGTTTTACAGAGATTCATAAAAACCAAAACAGATAATATCTTCCAAACCCTCAACCAAACTTGTGTTCGTATACCAACGCGAAAGTGCATGTATTACAACATATTAACTTAACAGAAATCGTTAGAGCCGTTTTGTCAGAAATCGCCAAAATGTTTTAAAAAAAACTTATTTCACCTGTAAATGTTACCTGAGTACTTTTAGAAATAAAGTCTAAAGGTACGCATAAGAGCCCTCAATCACACCTTTCCAATGATATAGAACATATGGTAGCTTTTATGGTTGAAACTGTTGAGGTTTCAATTTTAGCGGAATTTAGTTTGTCCGATAAACTATATGGGTTTTTTCAAAAGTCGCAGAACAAACATTTCTAGATTTTCGAAAAGGAATAAACTCATCATTACATTTCTTTAAGCTTTTAGCGCTTTGACAAACAGACAAACAGACAAACAAACTGACTTTTCATTTCATTTGAGAAGTCCACTAAAATTTTAAAATTTATTTATCTTTGAACCAGTTATGGAAGGGGTGATTGAGGTATCAATCGACGCGTATTTTTAAGTATAATTTTTTAAAATAAACAATTTTACCAAAAAAGGCCCCAACAGCCCCATTAGCTGCAATCATCTAAATTTTTCTCCCCACTTACACCCCAGTATCTCATGACCCAGGCCATTTTGCCATTTTGTGGTTAGACTAAACCTTTCGATCGGAATATTATTCGATCTAATCGACAGTCGCAGCAAATTTTCCAACTTAGCTGTATATATAGTTAGTCGCCTTTCGCACTTAACGAACTGCCGTCGTCAGTGATATTATTGTGTGTTTAAATTACATTTTGTTTTCAATAGCTTTTTTAAAATAAATTTTAATTAAAGTTCTATTACAGCAAAAAAATTTTTTCAAAACGTTATGCTTTACTTCAACAAGCTTATAGTTCAGTATGGTTCTCTATTTCAGTTGTGTTCTGAATTTGGTTCTATGCATTTTGTTCTATAGGTTCATTGTTGATTTAAAATTGTTTTTGAATTTAGTTTGATATATTATGATATAAGGAGTTAAATAAAAGTGAAAACTTGAGATTTAAAATTTCAATTTGCAAAATATCAAAGGGGGTATACCATCATTATCGAATTCTATCAATTTAGAGGCCAAAACAGGATCAAGATGGTATGCCGCTTGAAAATAGGTCAGTTTTGACAAATATGACAGCTTGACTTTTGACTTGCACTTAACAAGTCAACTATTTCGTTCAATTTCCCATGATTTTTGACAACAAATTAAACGTCTCAGACACAAGTTCATGTGTTGTTATTATACTACGATGACAAGGAGTTTATTAAAAGTGAAAACTTGAGATTTAAATTTTCAATTTTCAAAACTCAAAGGCGAGTATTACAATCAATATCGAACTCTAGCAAAAATACTTTTATATAAATTAATAAAATTTGAATGCAGAATGAATTAAGATGCCAAACCATGGTCAAAATGACATTCAGCTTGAAAGTCGGTCAATTTTGACAAGTAATGACGGTTTGACTTTGAATCTAGCACTTAAAAGTCTCAAAATTTTCGTTCAATTTCCCATGATTTTGAAAAGATAATGAAACGTCTCAGAATCAAGTTTAAAGTTGTATTATTTTCAAAATATCACAGGGGGGATTACCATCAGCATCGAATCCAGGATTAATACTTTTTTTTAAGTTATTAATAAAATTTGAATGCAGTATGAATGTAGATTTCTAACCATGATCAAAATGACATTCCTCTGAAAATCAGTTCAAAATATCAATGGGGAAGTATACTACTTCATATCTAATTCTATCAATTAAGAGTAAGAAAAAACATGATCAAAATGACATGTCGCTTGAAAATCGGTTCAGTTTTGATAAAGCTATATTAAGTCATTAATAAAATTTGAATGCAGTATAGTAGATTTCAAACCATGATCAAAATGACATCTCTTGAAAATCAGTTCAAAATATCAATGGGGAATAATATCAATATCTAATTTACTGTTTTAGCGGCAAAACATGATCAAATGACATGTCGCCTGAAAATCGGTTCAGTTTTGACAAAGTTATGACGGATTGACTTTGGTCAGACTTTTGATCTAGCACTTTACAAGTCAAATTTTCGTTCAATTTCCCATGATTTTTTGACAATAAAATTAAACGTCTCAGACACAAGTTCATAGTGTTGTTTTATACTAATTACGATACAAGGAGTTTATTAAAAGTGAAAAGTTGAGATTTAAAATTTTTAACTTTCCAAATATTAAAGGGGAGTATTACAATCAATATCGAACCAAGCAAAAAATACTTTTTAAGATATTAATATAATTTGAATGCAGAATGAATTAAGATGCCAACTATGATAAAATGGTACCTCTTGAAAATAAGTTCAAAATTGACAAAGTTATAAGCTTGACTTTACAGACTTGGAATCAGCACTTTACATGTCAAATTTTTCGTTCAATTTCCATGATTTTGACAAGAAAATGAAAAGTCTCAAAATCAAGTTTAAAGTGTTGTTGTTTTATACTACTTATGATATAAGGAATTTATTAAAGTGAAAACTTGAGATTTAAAATTTTCAATTTTCAAACTCAAAAGGGGAAGTATTACATCAATATCGAACCTTTAAAAAATATTTTTTTAAGATATTAATAAAATTGAATGCAGAATTTGAACAGAAACCATGATAAAAAATGACATAGCTTGAAAGTCGGTTCAGTTTTGACAAGGTTATGACGGTCAAGTTTAAAGTGTTGTTGTTATACTACTTATGATATAAGGAGTTTATTAAGTGAAAACTTGAGATTTAAAATTTTCAATTTTCAAAAAAACTCAAAGGGGAGACATAATCAATATCGAACTCAAGCAAAAATACTTTTTTTTTAAGATATAAAAATTTGAATGCAGAATGAATGATGCCAAACCATGTTAAAAAAATGACATAAAGCTTGAAAGTCGGTTCAATTTGACAAGGTTATGATGGTTTGATTTTGGTCAGACTTTGATCTACCACTTTTACAAGTCAAAATTGTTCAATTTCCATTATTTTGACAAGAAAATGAAACGTCTCAAAATCAAGTTTAAAGTATGTTGTTTATACTAATTATGATATAAGGAGTTTATTAAAGTCAAACTTGAGATTTAAATTTTCAAATATCAGAAGGAGTATTATTATCAATATCGAATTCAGAATAAATACTTTTTTTGCTATTAATAAAATTTGAATGCAGAATGAATGTAGATTTCAAACCATGATCAAAATGACATTCTCTTGAAAATCAGTTCAAAATATCAAAGGGGAAGCATACCATCAATATCTAATTTATCAATTTAGAGGCCAAAACCATGATAAAATGACATAAAGCTTAAAAGTCGGTTCAGGTTCAGGTCTGGGGAGTATTACAATCAATATCGAACTCAAGCAAAAAATACTTTTTTTTTAAGATATTAATAAATTTGAATGCAGAATGAATGATGCCAAACCATGTTAAAAATGACATAAAGCTTGAAAGTCGGTTCAATTTTGACAAGGGTATGACGGTTGGATTTTGGTCAGACGTTGGATCTAGCACTTTACAAGTCAAAATTTTCGTTCAATTTCCCATGATTTTTGATAAGAAAATAAAACGCCTCAGAATCAAGTTTAAAGTGTTGTTTTATATTATTTATGATATAAGGAATTTATAAAAGTGAAAACTTGAGATTTAAAATTTTCAGTTTGCAATTATCAAAGAGTATACTGTCATTATCGAATTCTATCTAATGTTGAGGCCAAAACATGATCAAGATGACATGCCGCTTGAAAATAGGTTCAGTTTTTTGACAAAGTTATGACAGAAGCTTGACTTTGGATCTGCACTTACAAGTCAAACTATTTCGTCAATTTCCATGATTGACAACAAAATTAAACGTGCAGAATGTTCATGGTGTTGTTTTATACTAATTACGAGAGTTTATTAAAAGTGAAACTTGAGATTTAAAACAACTTTCCAAATATTAACCTTTCACCCCAACGTTGCCTAAAATTTGGCTGTTTGACAGTTAATTGTGAGCGATCTTATGTTTTCATTATATGATTCTTTTATAATACGTAAGAATATAGTTTTATGTTTACCAGGTCAGTAAAAAACTTACATTTGGAAGTTTTAACAAAAATTTTCAAATGACTGCACCTGCCTCGAACAAAATATTGTGAACATACTATTTAATTTTCGAAATATTATTTTAAATTAAGTAATTTTTTTGTAATCGTTAAAAAATTCTAAATGTAAGAATGCAATTGTTTTCAGAATAGATTAAATTTATAGGCGTATGAAGTTGAAATTGATAATATTAGCATAATTTTCAAGAAATTAATTTTTTAGCGTCATCAAATTTTCTGTGGTATGCCCAAACCAGTTGGCGTGGCGACTTCCAATTTGGCTTAATACCCTTTTAATTAATATAAGACGATTCAAAGTAAAAAAAATGTTTACACCAAAAAAGTGAAAAGTTGGGGTCGAAAGGGTTAATGGGGAGTATTATCAATATCGAATTCTAGAAGAAATACTTTTTTTAAGATTTTAATAAAATTTGAATGCAGAATGAATCAAGATGCCAAACCATGATCAAAATGCATACCTCTTGAAAATCAGTTCAAATTTGACAAAGTTATGACTGTTTGACTTTGGTCAGACTTTTATCTAGCACTTTTACATGTCAAATTTTCGTTCAATTTCCCATGATTTTGACAAGAAAATGAAACATCTCAGAATCAAGTTTAAAGTGTTGTTTTTATACTAATTATGATATATGAGTTTATTAAAAGTGAAAACTTGAGATTTAAATTTTCAATTTTCAAAACTCATCAATATCTAACTCTAGCATATATACTTTTTTTTAAATTCAAAAAACTTGAATGCAGCATTAATTAAGATGCCAAGCCATGATCAAAATGACATTAAGATTGAAAGTCGGTTCAGTTTTGACAAAGTTAAGACTGGTTGACTTTGGTCAAACTTTGAATCTAGCACTTTACAAGTCAAATTTTTCGTTTAATTTCACATGATTTTTGACAAAAAAATGAAACGTCTCAGAATCAAGTTTAAAGTGTTGTTTTATATTAATTATGATATAAGGAGTTTATTAAAAGTGAAAACTTGAGATTTAATATTTTCAGCTTTCCAAATATTCAATGGGGAGTATTACAATCAATATCGAGCTCGAAAAATTTTTTTTTTAAGATATTAATAAAATTTGAATGCAAAATGAATTAAGATGCCAAACCATGATCAAAATGGCATACCTCTTGAAAATCAGTTCAAATTTGACAAAGTTATGACTGTTCGACTTTGGATCTAGCACTTTACAAGTCAAATTTTTCGTTCAATTTCCCATGAGACAAGAAAATGAAACTCTCAGAATCAAGTTTAAAGTGTTGTTTTATACTAATTATGATATAAGGAGTTTATAAAAGTGAAAACTTGAGATTTAAAATTTTCAATTTCCAAAATATCAAAGGGGAGTATTACAATCAATATCGAATTCTAGCAAAAATACTTTTTTTAAAGATAATAAAATTTGAATGCAGAATGAATTAAGATGCCAAACCATGATCAAAATGACATTCTTGAAAATCAGTTCAAATTTGACAAAGTTATGACGGTTTGACTTTGTCAGACTTTTGATCTAGCACTTTACAAGTCAAATTTTTCGTTCAATTTCCCATGGTATGATATAATTATGATAGAAGGAGTTTTTTAAAAGTGTAAGCTTGAGATTTAATATTTTCAATTTTCAAAATATCAAAGGGGAGTATTACCATCAATATCGAATTCTAGCATAAATACTTTTTTTTTAAAGATATTAATAAAATTTGAATGCAGAATGAATTAAGATGCCAAACCATGATCAAATTACATTCCTCTTGAAAATCAGTTCAAATTTGACAAAGTTATGACTGTTTGACTTTGGTCAGGCTTTGAATCTAGCTTTTTAAAAGTCAAATTTTTCGTTTAATTTCCCATGATTTTTGACAAGAAAATGAAACGTCTCAGAATCAAGTTTAAAGTGTTGTTTAATACTAATTATGATATAAGGAGTTTATTAAAAGTGAAAACTTGAGATTTAAAATTTTCAATTTTCAAAATATCAAAGGGGAGTATTACCATCAATATCGAATTCTAGCATAAATATTTTTTTTTAAGACGTTAATAAAATTTGAATGCAGAAAGAATTTAGATGCCAAACAATGATGGAAATGAAATTCCTCTTGCAAATAAGTTCAAATTTGACATAGTTATGACGGTTTGATTTTGGTCAGACTTTGGAGCAGGCACTTAACAAGTCAAATTTTTCGTTCAATTTCCCATGATTTTTGACAAGAAAATGAAACGTCTCAGAGTCAAGTTAAAAGTTTGTTTTATACTAATTATGATAAGGAGTTTATTAAAGTGAAAACTTGAGATTTAAAATTTTCAAAATGCAAAATATCAAAGGGAGACATAATCAATATCGAATCTAGCACTTTTCATGTCAAATTTTTCATTCAATTTCCATGATTTTGACAAGAAAATGAACGTCTCAGAATCAAGTTTAAAGTGTTGGTTTATACTAATTATGATATAAGGAGTTTATTAAAAGTGAAAACTTGAGATTTAGAATTTGCAACTCTCCAAATATCAAAGGGGGAAGTATTACCATCAATATCGAATTCTAGCATAAATACTTTTTTTTAAGACGTTAATAAAAATTTGAATGCAGAATGAATTTAGATGCCAAACCATGATCGAAATGAAATTCCTCCTGAAAATCAGTTAAAATTTGACAAAGTTATGACTGTTTGACTTTGGTCAGACTTTGGATCTAGCACTTACAAGTCAAATTTTTCGTTCAATTTTCATGATTTTTGACAAGAAAATGAAACGTCTCAGAATCAAGTTTAAAGTGTTGTTTAATACTAATTATGATATAAGGAGTTAATTAAATGTGAAAACTTGAGATTTAAAATTTTCAATTTTCAAAATATCAAAGGGGGAGTATTAACATCAATACCGAATTCTAGCATAAATTCTTTTTTTTCTTAAATATTAATTAAATTTGAATGCAGAATGAATTTAGATGCCAAACCATGATCAAAATGACATTCTCTTGAAAATCAGTTCAAATTTGACAAAGTTATGACTGTTTGATATTCAGACTTTAGATGAAGTGATGTTTCATACATTATGATATAAGGAGTTTATTAAAAGTGAAAAGTTGAGATTTAAAATTTTCAATTTTCAAAATATCAAAGGGAAAGTATTACCACAATATCGAATTCTAGCATAAATACTTTTTTTAAGATATTAATAAAATTTGAATGCAGAATGAATTTAGATGCCAAATTATGATCAAAATGACATTCCTCTTGAAAATCGGTTCAAATTTGACAAAGTTATGACAGTTTGACTTTGGTCAGACTTTGGATCTAGCACTTTACATGTCAAATTTTTCGTTCAATTTCCCATGATTTTTGACAAGAAAATGAAACGTCTCAGCATCAAGTTCATAGTGTTGTTTTATACTAATACTAATATGATATAAGGAGTTTATTAAAAGTGAAAACTTGAGATTTAAAATTTTCAACTTTGCAAAATATCAAAAGGTGGAGTATTACCATCAATATCGAATTCTAGCATAAATACTTTTTTTAAGATATTATTATAAATTGAATGCAGAATGTATTTAGATGCCAAATTATGATCAAAATGACATTCCTCTTGAAAATCGGTTCAAATTTGACAAAGTTATGACTGTTTGATTTGGTCAGACTTTGATCTATCACTTACAATTTCCCATGATTTTTGACAAGAAAATGAAACGTCTCAGAATCAAGTTTAAAGTTTTGTTTTATACTAATTATGATATAAGGAGTTTATTCAAAGTGAAAACTTGAGATTTAAAATTTTCAAAATGCAAAATATCAAAGGGGGGAGTATTACAATCAATATCGAACTAGCACATTTCATGTCAAGTTTTTCATTCAATTTCCCATGATTTTTGACAAGATAATGAAACGTCTCAGAATCAAGTTTAAATTGTTGTTTTATACTAATTATGATTAAAAGTGAAAACTTGAAATTTGAAATTTTCAAATTTCCAAATATCAAAGGGGGGAGTATTACCATCAATATCGAGTTCTAGCATAAATACTTTTTATTAAGATATTAATAAAATTTAAATGCAAAATGAATTTAGATGCCAAGCCATGATCAAAATGACATTAAGCTTGAAAGTCGGTTCAGCTTTGACAAAGTTATGACTGTTTGACTTTGGTCAGACTTTGGAAATAGCACTTTTCATTCAATTTTCCATGATTTTTGACAAAAAAATTGAAAGTCTCAGAATCAAGTTTAAAGTGTTGTTTTATACTAATTATGATATAAGGAGTTTATTAAAAGTGAAAACTTGAGATTTAATATTTTCAAAATATCAAAGGGGAGTATTACCATCAATATCGAATTCTAGCAGAAATAATTTTTTTTTTTAAATTAATAAAAATTAATAAATTAATAAATAAATGAATTTAGATGCCAAACCATGATCAAAATGACAATCCTCTTGAAAATCAGTTAAAATTTGACATAGTTATGACTGTTTGACTTTGGTCAGACTTTGATCTAGCACACAAGTCAAATTTTCGTTCAATTTTCCATGATTTTGACAAGAAAATGAAACGTCTCAGAATCAAGTTTAAAGTGTTGTTTTATACTAATTATGATATAAGGAGTTTATTAAAATGAAAACTTGAGATTTAAAATTTTCAAATTTCCAAATATCAAAGGGGAGTATTACCATCAATATCGAATTCTAGCATAAATACTTTTTTTATCATATTAATAAAATTTGAATGCAGAATTAATTAAGAGGCCAAACCATGATCAAAATGACATTCCTCTTAAAATCGGCTAATTTGACAAAGTTATGACTGTTTGATTTTTCAGACTTTGATCTTGCACTTTTAAAATAATAACGATGTAAGGATTTTATTAAAAGTGAAAACTTAAGATTTCATATTTTCAATTTTCAAATATCAAAGGGGAGTATTACCATCAAATCTGAATTTATCAATTTAGAGGCCAAGCCATGATCAAAATGACATTAAGCTTGAAAGTCGGTTCAGTTTTGACAAAGTTATAACGGTTTGACTTTAGTCAGACTTAGGATCTAGCACTTTACAAGTCAAAATTTTCGTTCAATTTCCCATGATTTTTGACAAAAAAATGAAACGTCTCAGAATCAAGTTTAAAGTGTTGTTTTATACTAATTATGATATAAGGAGTTTATTAAAAGTGAAAACTTGAGATTTGAAATTTTCAAATTTCCAAATATCAAAGGAGGGAGTATTACCATCAATATCGAGTTCTAGCATAAATACTTTTTATTAAGATATTAAGATACAAAATGAATTAAGATGCCAAACCATGATCAAAATGACATTCCTCTTGAAAATAGGTTTAGTTTTGACAAAGTTATGACTGTTTGACTTTGGTCAGACTTTTGATCTAGCACTTTACAAGTCTAAATTTTCGTCCAATTTCCCATGATTTTGACAAGAAAATGAAACGTCACAGAATCAAGTTTAAAATGTTGTTTTATACTAATTATAACATAAGGAATTTATTAAAAGTGAAAACTTTAGATTTAAAATTTTCAACTTTCCAAATATCAAAGGGGGGAGTTTTTCCATCAATATCGAATTCTAGCATAAATACTTTTAAGATATTAATAAAAGTTGAATGAATGAATTAAGATGCATTTAATACAATTTAAATGCAGAATTAATTAAGAGGCCAAACCAGGATCAAATGACATTCCTCTTCAAAATCGGCTTTAATTTGACAAAGTTATGACTGTTTGATTTGGTCAGACGTTGGATCTCGCACTATAAAAAATAATAACGATATAAGAAGTTTATTAAAAGTGAAAACTTGAACTTAAATATTTGCAATTTTCAAAATATCAAAGGGGGATTATAACCATCAACTCTACACGAGGTAAAAGTCTAGTGACGAAAGCAATTTCTAGTTTTGATATTCATTTTAGACGAATAAAATTAGTTTAATTAATTTTAAATAAAAATATAATTAATCAAAGATGAAAATTCATTGTGCACTGTGAGCAAAAAGGGTGTGCTTCTTTGTACATAAAAATCACTTTTTGCGCAGTGCCGAATGCCAATTTTCGCCTTTTTTTTATTAATTTAAATTTTTATTTAAAATTTTTAGATTAAACTGAATTTTGTTCGTCACAAAATTGGATATCAGAAATCGTTAGAGCCGTGTTGTCAGAAATCGCCAAAATGTGTTAAAAACTTTATTTCACTTGTAAATGTTACCTGAGTTCTTTAGTTTAAAGGTAAGCATAAAAGCCCTCAATCACACCTTCCCAATGATATATAGAACATATCGGTAGCTTTTATGGTTTGGAAACTGTTGAGGTTTCAATTTTAGCGGTTTTTCAAAAGTCGTAAACAAACATTTTAGATTTTCGAAAAGAAATTAACTCCATCATTAGATTTAAGCTACCTTAGCGCTTTGATGCAAACACACAAACAAACTGATTTTTCATTTCATTTTGAGAAGTCCACTAGAATTTTCAAATTTATTTATCTTTTGAACCAGTTATGGGATTTGGGTGATTGAGGTATCAATCGACGCGTATTTTTAAGTATAATTTTTAAAAAATAAACAATTTTACCAAAAGGCCCCAACAGCCCCATTAGCTGCAATCATCTAAATTTTTCCCCTCCCACTTACACCCCAGTATCTCATGACCCAGGCCATTTTGCCATTTTGTAAGTTAGACTAAACCTTTCGATCGGAATATTATTCGATCTAATCGGACAGTCGCAGCAAATTTTCCAACTTAGCTGTATATATAGTTAGTCGCCTTTCGCACCCTAACGCGAACTGCCGTCGGCAGTGATATTATTGTGTGTTTAAATTACATTTGTTTTCTTAATAGCTTTTTTAAAATAAATTTTTAATTAAAGTTCTAGTTTACAGCAAAAAAATTTTCAAAACGTTATGTGCTTTACTTCAACAAGCTTATGGTTCAGTATGGTTCTCTATTTCAGTTGTGTTCTGAATGTTTTGGTTCTATTTGGCTTGCGTTCTATAGGTTCTATTGCTTGACGTATAGTATTTGTTCAAATATCAAAAACTTTTGACACTGAAGTATTTGTTTTGAATTTGAGCAGAGTGCTTATTATTATGATATAAGGAGTTAAATAAAAGTGAAAACTTGAGATTTAAAATTTTCAATTTGCAAAAATATCAAAGGGGAGTATTACCATCATTATCGAATTCTATCAATTTAGAGGCCAAAACAGGATCAAGATGGTATGCCGCTTGAAAATAGGTTCAGTTTTGACAAAGTTATGACAGCTTGACTTTGATCTCGCACTTAACAAGTCAAACTATTTCGTTCAATTTCCCATGATTTTTGACAACAAAATTAAACGTCTCAGACACAAGTTCATGGTGTTGTTTTATACTAATTACGATACAAGGAGTTTATTAAAAGTGAAAACTTGAGATTTAACATTTTCAATTTTCAAAAACTCAAAGGGCGGAGTATTACAATCAATATCGAACTCTAGCAAAAATACTTTTTATATAAATTAATAAAATTTGAATGCAGAATGAATTAAGATGCCAAACCATGGTCAAAATGACATTCAGCTTGAAAGTCGGTTCAGTTTTGACAAAGTAATGACGGTTTGACTTTGAATCTAGCACTTAAAAAGTCAAAATTTTCGTTCAATTTCCCATGATTTTTGAAAAGATAATGAAACGTCTCAGAATCAAGTTTAAAGTTGTATTATTTTCAAAATATCACAGGGGGGAGTATTACCATCAGCATCGAATTCCAGGATAAATACTTTTTTTTAAGTTATTAATAAAATTTGAATGCAGTATGAATGTAGATTTCTAACCATGATCAAAATGACATTCCTCTTGAAAATCAGTTCAAAATATCAATGGGAAGTATTACCATCAATATCTAATTCTATCAATTAAGAGGCAAAAAACATGATCAAATGACATGTCGCTTGAAAATCGGTTCAGTTTTGATAAAGCTATATTAAGTCATTAATAAAATTTGAATGCAGTATGAATGTAGATTTCAAACCATGATCAAAATGACATTCTCTTGAAAATCAGTTCAAAATATCAATGGGGAAGTATTACCATCAATATCTAATTTATCAATTTAGCGGCAAAACATGATCAAAATGACATGTCGCCTGAAAATCAGTTCAGTTTTGACAAAGTTATGACGGTTGACTTTGGTCAGACTTTGGATCTAGCACTTTACAAGTCAAAATTTTCGTTCAATTTCCCATGATTTTTGACATCAAAATTAAACGTCTCAGACACAAGTTCATAGTGTTGTTTTATACTAATTATGATATAAGGATTTATTAAAAGTGAAAACTTGAGATTTAAAATTTTCAATTTTCAAAATCAAAGGGGGAGTATTACAATCAATATCGAACTCTTGCAAAAATACTTTTTTTTTTAAGATATTAATAAAATTTGAATGCAGAATGAATGATGCCAAACCATGATAAAAATGACATAAAGCTTGAAAGTCGGTCTTAGTTTTGACAAGGTTATGACGGTCAAGTTTAAAGTGTTGTTGTTTTATACTACTTATGATATAAGGAGTTTATTAAAAGTGAAAACTTGAGATTTAAAATTTTCAATTTTCAAAACTCAAAGGGGAGTATTACAATCAATATCGAACTCAAGCAAAATACTTTTTTAAGATATTAATAAAATTTGAATGCAGAATGAATGATGCCAAACCATGTTAAAATGACATAAAGCTTGAAAGTCGGTTCAATTTTGACAAGGTTATGACGGTTTGACTTTGGTCAGACTTTGATCTACCACTTTACAAGTCAAAATTTTCGTTCAATTTCCCATTATTTTTGACAAGAAAATGAAACGTCTCAAAATCAAGTTTAAAGTGTTGTTGTTTTATACTAATTATGATATAAGGAGTTTATTAAAAGTCAAAACTTGAGATTTAATATTTTCAAAATATCAAAGGGGGCAGTATTATTATCAGCATCGAATTCCAGAATAAATACTTTTTTTTAAGTTATTAATAAAATTTGAATGCAGAATGAATGTAGATTTCAAACCATGATCAAAATGACATTTCTCTTGAAAATCATTTCAAAATATCAAAGGGGGAAGTATTACCATCAATATCTAATTCTATCAATTTAGAGGCCAAACCATGATAAAAATGACATAAAAATTGAAAGTCGGTTCAGTTTTGACCAGGGTATGACGGTTGGATTTTGGTCAGACGTTGGATCTAGCACTTTACAAGTCAAAATTTTCGTTCAATTTCCCATGATTTTTGATAAGAAAATGAAACGCCTCAGAATCAAGTTTAAAGTGTTGTTTTATATTATTTATGATATAAGGAATTTTATAAAAGTGAAAACTTGAGATTTAAAATTTTCAGTTTGCAATTATCAAAGGGGGGAGTATTACCGTCATTATCGAATTCTATCAATGTTGAGGCCAAAACATGATCAAGATGACATGCCGCTTGAAAATAGGTTCAGTTTTGACAAAGTTATGACAGCTTGACTTTGGATCTCGCACTTAACAAGTCAAACTATTTCGTTCAATTTCCCATGATTTTTGACAAGAAAATGAAACGTCTCAGAATTAAGTTTAAAGTGTTGGTGTACACTAATTATGATATAAGGAGTTTATAAAAAATGAAAACTTGAGATTTAAAATTTTCAATTTTCAAAATATCAAAGGGGCGAGTATTACCATCAATTTCGAGTTTTAGCATAAATACTTTTTTTTAAGAAATTAATAATATTTGAATGCAGAAAGAATTAAGAGGCCAAACCATGATCAAAATGACATTCCTCTTGAAAATCAGTTCAAATTTGACAAAGCTATGACTGTTCGACTTGGATCTAGCACTTTACAAGTCAAATTTTTCGTTCAATTTCCCATGACAAGAAAAATTCAACTCTCAGAATCAAGATAAAGTGTTGTTTTATGATAATTATGATACAAGGAGTTTATATAAAGTGAAAACTTGAGATTTAAAATTTTCAACTTTCCAAATTTTAAAGGGGGGAGTATTACAATCAATATCGAACTCTAGCAAAAATACTGTTTTTTAAGATATTAATAAAACTTGAATGCAGACTGAACTAAGATGCTAAACCATGATCAAAATGACATTCCTCTTGAAAATCAGCTCAAATTTGGCAAAGTTATGACTGTTTGACTTTGGTCAGACTTTGGATCTAGCACTTTACAAGTCAAATTTTCGTTCAATTTCCCATGGTATGAATAATTATGATATAAGGAGTTTTTAAAAGTGAAACTTGAGACTTAATATTTTCAATTTTCAAAATTTCAAGAGGGGAGTATAATCATCAATATCGAATTCGATATGAATATTACTTTTTTTAAAGATATTTATAAAATTTGAATGCAATTGAATTAAGATGCCAAACCATGATCAAAATGACATTCCTCTTGAAAATCAGTTCAAATTTGACAAAGTTATGACTGTTTGACTTTGGTCAGACTTTGATCTAGCACTTTAAAGTCAAATTTTCGTTCAATTTCCCATGATTTTTGACAAGAAAATGAAACGTCTCAGAATCAAGTTTAAAGTGTTGTTTTTACTAATTATGATATAAGGAGTTTATTAAAAGTGAAAACTTGAGATTTAAAATTTTAATTTCAAAATATCAAAGGAGAAAGTATACCATCAATATCGAATTCCAGCATAAATACTTTTTTTTTTAAGATATTATAAAATTTGAATGCAGAATGAATTTAGATGCCAAACCATGATCAAATGACATTCTCTTGAAAACAGTTCAAATTTGACAAAGTTATGACTGTTTGATATGGTCAGACTTTGGATCTAGCACTTTACAAGTCAAATTTTTCGTTCAATTTCCCATGATTTTTGACAAGAAAATGAAACGTCTCAGAATCAAGTTTAAAGTTTTGTTTATACTAATTATGATATAATGAGTTTATTAGTGAAAACTTGAGATTTAAAATTTTCAAAATGCAAAATATCAAAGGGGAGTACATCATAAATCAATCGAACTAGCACTTTTCATGTCAAATTTTCATTCAATTCCATGATTTTGACAAGAAAATGAAACGTCTCAGAATCAAGTTTAAAGTGTTGTTTTATATTAATTATGATATTAGAAGTTTAATAAAAGTGAAAACTTGAGGTTTAATATTTTCAATTTTCAAAATATCAAAGGGGGGAGTATTACCATCAATATCTAATTCTTGCATATATACTTTTTACTAAGATATTAATAATATTTGAATGCAGAATGAATTTAAATGCCAAACCATGATCAAAATGACATACCTCTTGAAAATCAGTTCAAATTTGACAAAGTTATGACTGTTTGACTTTGGTCAGACTTTGATCTAGCACTTACAAGTCAAATTTTCGTTCAATTTCCATGATTTTGACAAGAAAATGAAACGTCTCAGAATCAAGTTTAAAGTGTTGTTTTATACTAATTATGATATATGAGTTTATTAAAAGTGAAAACTTGAGATTTAAAATTTTCAATTTTCAAAATATCAAAGGGGGAGTATTACCATCAATATCGAATTCTAGCATAAATAATTTTTTTTTTAAATAAATAATAAATTTAAATGCAGAATGAATTTAGATGCCAAACCATGATCAAAATGACATTCCTCTTGAAAATCAGTTCAAATTTGACAAAGTTATGAGTTATGACTTGGACTTTGGATCTAGCACTTTACAAGTCAAATTTTCGTTGAATTTCCATGATTTTGACAAGAAAATGAAACGTCTCAGAATCAAGTTTAAAGTGTTGTTTTATACTAATTATGATATAAGGAGTTTATTAAAAGTGAAAACTTGAGATTTAAAATTTTCAAATTTCCAAATATCAAAGGGGAGTATTACCATCAATATCGAATTCTAGCATAAATACTTTTATTAGATATTAATAAAATTTGAATGCAGAATGAATTAGATGCCAAACCATGATCAAAATGACATTTCTCTTGAAAATCAGTTCAAATTTGACAAAGTTATGACTGTTTGACTTGGTCAGACTTTTGATCTAGCACTTTACAAGTCAAATTTTCGTTCAATTTCCCATGATTTTTGACAAGAAATGAAACGTCTCAGAATCAAGTTTAAAGTGTTGTTTTATACTAATTATGATATAAGGAGTTTATTAAAAGTGAAAACTTGAGATTTAAAATTTTCAATTTCAAAATATCAAAGGGGGAGTATTACCATTAATATCGAATTCAAGCATAAATATTTTTTTTTAAGACGTTAATAAAATTTGAATGCAGAATGAATTTAGATGCCAAACCATGATGGAAATGAAATTCCTCCTGCAAATAAGTTCAAATTTGACATAGTTATGACTGTTTGACTTGGCAGACTTTGATCTAGCACTTAACAAGTCAAATTTTTCGTTCAATTTCCCATGATTTTTGACAAGATAATAAAACGTCTCAGAATCAAGTTTAAAGTGTTGTATTATACTAATTATGATATAAGGAGTTTATTAAAAGTGAAAACTTGAGATTTAAAATTTTCAATTTTCAAAATATCAAAGGGAGGAGTATTACCATCAATATCGAATTCTAGCGTAAATATTTTTTTTTAAGATATTATTAAAATTTGAATGCAGAATGAAATAAGATGCCAAACCATGATCAAAATGACATTCTCTTGAAAATCAGTTCAAAATTTTAATACTGTTGATGGCAGACTTTGGATCTAGCACTTACAAGTCAAATTTTCGTTCAATTTCCCATGATTTTTGACAAGAAAATGAAAGGCTTTAGAATCAAGTTTAAAGTGTTGTTTTATACTCATTATGATATAAGGAGTTTATTAAAAGTGAAATCTTGAGATTTAAAATTTAAAATTTTCAAAATATCAAAGGGGGGAGTATTACTATCAATATCGAATTCTATTATAAATACTTTTTTTTAAGATTTTAATAAAATTTGAATGCAGAATGAATTTAGATGCCAAACCATGATCAAAATGACATAAAGCTTGAAAGTCGGTTCAGCTCTGACAAAGTTATGACGGTTTGACTTTAATCAGACTTTGGATCTAGCACTTTACATGTCAAATTTTTCGTTCAATTTTCCATGATTTTTGACAAGAAAATGAAACGTCCCAGAATCACGTATAAAGTGTTGTTTTATACTAATTATGAAACAAGGAGTTTATTAAAAGTGAAAGCTTGAGATTAAAAATTTTGAATTTGAAAGCATAACATTTCTTTTTTAAGATATTAATTTAATTTAAATACATGATTTTTAACAAGAAAATTAAACGTTTTAGAGTCAAGTTTAAAGTGTTGTTTTATACTAATTATGATATAAGGAGTTTATTAAAAGTGAAAACTTGAGATTTAAAATTTTCAATTTTCAAAATATCAAAGGGGGGAGTATTACCATCAACATCGTATTCTAGCATAAATACTTTTTTTTTAAGATATTAATATAATTTGAATGCAGAATGAATTTAGATGCCAAACCATTATCGAAATGAAATACCTGCTGAAAATCAGTTCAAATTTGACATAGTTATGACTGTTTGACTTTGGTAGGACTTTGGATCTAGCACTTAACAAGTCAAAATTTTCGTTCATTTTCCCATGATTTTTTACAAGAAAATGAAACGTTTTAAAATCAAGTTTTAAGTGTTCTTTTATACTAATTATGATATAAGGAGTTTATTAAAAGTGAAAACTTCAGATTTAAAATTTTCAACTTTCCAAATATCAAAGGGGGGAGTATTACCATCAATATCGAATACTAGCATAAATACTAATTTTAAAGATATTAATATAATTTGAATGCAGAATGAATTTAGATTCCAAACCATGATCAAAATGACATTCCTTTTGAAAATCAGTTCATATTTGTCAAAGTTATGACGGTTTGAATTTGGTCAGACTTTGGTTATAGCACTTTACAAGTCAAATTTTTCGATCAACTACCCATGATTTTTGACAATAAAATGAAAAGTCTCAGAATCAAGTTTAAAGTGTTGTATTATACTAATTATGATATCAGGAGTTTATTAAAAGTAAAAGCTTGAGATTTAAAATTTTCAATTTTCAAAATAACAAAGGGAGGAGTATTACCATCAATATCGAATTCTAGCACAAATACTTTTTTTAAGAAATAAATAAAATTTGAATGCAGAATGAATTTAGATTCCAAACCATGATCAAAATGAAATTCCTTTTGAAAATCAGTTCAAATTTGTCAAAGTTATGACGGTTTGAATTTGGTCAGACTTTGGTTATAGCACTTTACAAGTCAAATTTTTCGTTCAAATTCCCATGATTTTTGACAAGAAAATGAAAAGTCTCAGAGTCAAGTTTAAAGTGTTGTTTTATACTAATTATGATATAAGGAGTTTATTAAAAGTGAAAACTTGAGATTTAAAATTTTCAATTTTCAAAATATCAAAAGGGGGAGTATTACCAACAGTATCGAATTCTAGCATAAACACATTTTTTTAAGACATTAATAAAATTTGAATGCAGAATGAATGTAGATGCCAAACCATGATCGAAATGAAATTCCTCCTGAAAATCAGTTCAAATTTGACATAGTTATGACTGTTTGACTTTGATCAGACTTTTGATCTAGCACTTAACAAGTCAAATTTTTCGTTCAAATTCCCATGATTTTTGACAAGAAAATGAAACGTCTTAGCTATGACTGTTTGACTTTGGTCAGACTTTGGATCTAGCACTTTACATGTCAAATTTTTCGTTCAATTTCCCATGATTTTTGACAAGAAAATGAAACGTTTAAGAGTCAAGTTTAAAGGTTTATACAATTATGATATAAGGAGTTTATTAAAAGTGAAAATTGAGATTTAAAATTTGCAACTTTCAAAATATCAAAGGGGAGTATTTTACCACAATATCGAATTTCTAGCATAAATACTTTTTAAGATATTAATAAAATTTGAATGCAGAATGAATTAAGATGCCAAACCATGATCAAATGACATTCCTCTTGAAAATCAGTTCAATTTGACAAAGTTATGACTGTTTGACTTTGGTCAGACTTTTGATCTAGCACTTAACAAGTCAAATTTTCGTTCAATTTTCCATGATTTTTTGACAAGAAAATGAAACGTCTCAGAATCAAGTTTAAAGTGTTGTTTTATATTAATTATGATATAAGGAGTTTATTAAAAGTGAATACTTGAGATTTAAAATTTTTAATTTTCAAAATATCAAAGGCGGGACTATTACCATCAATATCGAATTCTGGCATGAATACTTTTTTTTAAAGATATTAATAAAATTTGAATGCAGAATGAATTTAGATGCCAAACCATGATCGAAATGAAATTCCTCCTGAAAATCAGTTCAAATTTGACAAAGTTATGACTGTTTGACTTTGATCAGACTTTTGATCTAGCATTTAACAAGTCAAATTCTTCGTTCAATTTCCCATGATTTTTGACAAGATAATAAAACGTCTCAGAATCAAGTTTAAAGTGTTGTATTATACTAATTATGATATAAGGAGTTTATTAAAAGAAAATTGAGATTTAAAATTTTCATTTTCAAAATATCAAAGGGGAGTATACCATCAATATCGAATTCTAGCAAAATATTTTTTTTTAAGATATTAATAAAATTTGAATGCAGAATGAATGTAGATGCCAAACCATGATCGAAATGAAATTCTTCCTGAAAATCAGTTCAAATTTGACATAGTTATGACTGTTTGACTTTGGATCTAGCACTTTACAAGTCAAATTTTTTGTTTAATTTTCCATGATTTTTGACAAGAAAATGAAACGTTTTAAAACCAAGTTTTAAGTGTTCTTTTATACTAATTATGATATAAGGAGTTTATTAAAAGTGAAAACTTGAGATTTAAAATTTTCAATTTTCAAAATATCAAAGGGGAGTATTACCATCAATATCGAATTATTAAACAAATACTTTTTTTTTAAGATATTAATAAAATTTGAATGCAGAATGAATTTAGATGCCAAACCATGATCAAATGACATTCCTTTGAAAATCAGTTCAAATTTGACAAAGTTATGACTGTTTGACTTTGGTCAGACTTTGGATCTAGCACTTACAAGTCAAAATTTTCGTTAAATTTCCCATGATTTTTGACAAGAAAATGAAACGTCTCAGAATCAAGTTTAAAGTGTTGTTTTATACTAGTTATGATATAAGGAGTTTATTAAAAGTGAAAACTTGAGATTTAAAATTTTCAACTTTCAAAATATCAAAGGGGGGAGTATTACCATCAATATCGAATTCTAGCATAAATACTTTTAAGATATTAATAAAATTTGAATGCAGAATGAATTTAGATGCCAAACCATGATCAAAATGAATTCTTTGAAAATCAGTTCAAATTTGACAAAGTTATGACTGTTTGACTTTGGTCAGACTTTGGTTATAGCACTTAACAAGTCAAATTGTTCGTTCAAATTCTCATGATTTTTGACAAGAAAATGAAAAGTCTCAGAGTCAAGTTTAAATTGTTGTTTTATACTAATTATGATATAAGGAGTTTATTAAAAGTGAAAACTTGAGATTTAAAATTTTCAATTTTCAAAATATCAAAAGGGGGAGTATTACCAACAGTATCGAATTCTAGCGTAAATATTTTTTTTTAAAGATATTAATAAAATTTGAATGCAGAATGAATGTAGATGCCAAACCATGATCGAAATGAAATTCCTCCTGAAAATCAGTTCAAATTTGACATAGTTATGACTGTTTGACTTTGATCAGACTTTTGATCTAGCACTTAACAAGTCAAATTTTTCGTTCAAATTCCCATGATTTTTGACAAGAAAATGAAACGTCTCAGAGTCAAGTTTAAAGTGTTGTTTTATACTAATTATGATATAAGGAGTTTATTAAAAGTGAAAACTTGAGATTTAAAATTTTCAATTTTCAAAATATCAAAGGGGGGAGTATTACCATCAATATCGAATTCTAGCATAAATATTTTTTTTAAGATATTAATAAAATTTGAATGCAGAATGAATTTAGATGCCAAACCATGATCAAACATTAAGCTTGAAAGTCAGTTCAAATTTGACAAAGTTATGACGGTTTGACTTTGGTCAGACTTTGATCTAGCACTTTACAAGTCAAATTTTCGTTCATTTCCCATGATTTTTGACAAGAAAATGAAACGTCTCAGAATCAAGTTTAAAGTGTTGTTTTATACTAATTATGATATAAGGAGTTTATTAAAAGTGAAAATGAGATTTAAAATTTTCAATTTTCAAAATATCAAAAATACCATCAATATCGAATTTAGCAAAAATAATTTTTTTTAAGAAATAAATAAAATTTGAATGCAGAATGAATTTAGATGGCAAACCATGATCAAAATGGCATTCCTCTTGAAAATCAGTTCAATTTTGACATAGTTATGACTGTTTGACTTTGGTCAGACTTTGATCTAGCACTTAACAAGTCAAATTCTTCGTTCAATTTCCCATGCTTTATGACAAGAAAATTAAACTTCTCAGAATCAAGTTTAAAGTGTTGTTTTATAATAATTATGATATAAGGAGTTTATTAAAAGTGAAAGCTTGAGATTTAAAATTTTCAATTTTCAAAATATCAAAGGGAGGAGTATTACCATCAATATCGAATTCTAGCACAAATACTTTTTTTTTTTAAAGATATTAATAAAATTTGAATGCAGAATGAATGTAGATGCCAAACCATGATCAAAATGACATTCCTCTTGAAAATCAGTTCAAATTTGACAAAGTTATGACTGTTTGACTTTGATCTGATTTGACTTTACAAGTCAAATCGTTCAATTTCCCATGATTTTGACAAGAAAATGAAACGTCTCAGAATCAAGTTTAAAGTGTTGTTTATACTAATTATGATATAAGGAGTTTATTAAAAGTGAAAACTTGAGATTTAAAATTTTCAATTTTCAAAATATCAAAGGGGAGTATTACCATCAATATCGAATTCTAGCATAAATACTTTTTTTTTAAGATATTAATATAATTTGAATGCAGAATGAATTAAGATGCCAAACCATGATCAAAATGGCATTCATCTAGAAAATCAGTTCAAATTTGACACAGTTACGACTGTTTGACTTTGGTCAGACTTTGGATCTAGCATTAACAAGTCAAATTTTTCGTTCAATTTCCCATGATTTTTGACAAGAAAATGATACGTCTCAGAATCAAGTTTAAAGTGTTGTATTATACTAATTATGATATAAGGAGTTTATTAAATGTGAAAACTTGAGATTTAAAATTTTGAATTCAAGCATAAATACTTTTTTAAGATATTAATTAAATTTAAATACATTATTTTTGACAAGAAAATGAAATGTCTCAGAATCAAGCTTAAAGTGTTGTTTTATACTAATTAAGATATATGGAGTTTATTAAAAGTGAAAACTTGAGATTTAAAATTTTCAAAATATCAAAGGGGGGAGTATTACCATCAATATCGAATTCTAGCATATATATTTTTTTTTAAAGATATTAATAAAATTTGAATGCAGAATGAATTTAGATGATCGAAATGAAATTCATCCTGAAAATCAGTTCAAATTTGACATAGTTATGACTGTTTGACTTTGGTCAGGCTTCGGATCTAGCACTTTACAAGTCAAATTTTTCGTTCAATTTCCCATGATGCTTGCCAAGAAAATGAAACGTTTTAGAATCAAGTTTAAAGTGTTGTTTAATACTAATTATGATATAAGGAGTTTATTAAAAGTGAAAACTTGAGATTTAAAATTTTCAACTTTCCATATATCAAAGGGGGGAGTATTACCATCAATATCGAATTCCAGCATAAAGACTTTTTTTAAGCCATTAATAAAATTTGAATGCAGAATGAATTTAGATGCCAAACCATGATCGAAATGAAATTCCTCCTGAAAATCAGTTCAAATTTGACATTTGACGGTTTGACTTTAGTCAGACTTTGGATCTAGCACTTAACAAGTCAAAATTTTCGTTCAATTTCCCATGATTTTTGACAAGAAAATGAAACGTCTCAGAATCAAGTTTAAAGTGTTGTTTTATACTAATTATGATATAAGGAATTTACTAAAAGTGAAAACTTGAGATTTAAAATTTTCAATTTTCAAAATATCAAAGGGGGGTATTACCATCAATATCGAATTTTGGCATAAATACTTTTATTTTAAGATATTATAAAAATTTGAATGCAGAATGTATTTAGATGCCAAATTATGATCAAAATGACATTCCTCTTGATAATCAGTTCATATTTGACAAAGTTATGACTGTTTGACTTTGGTCAGACTTTGGATCTAGCACTTAACAAGTCAAATATTTCGTTCAATTTCCAATGATTTTTGACAAGAAAATGAAACGTCTCAGAATCAAGCTTAAGATCTAATATTTGCAATTTGCAAAATATCAAAGGGGGGAGTATTTCCATCAATATCGAATTCTAGCATAAATACTTTTTTGTAACATATAAATAAAATTTTAATGCAGAATGAATTTAGATGCCAAATTGTGATCAAAATGACATTCCTCTTGAAAATCAGTTTAAATTTGTCAAAGTTATGACTGTTTGACTTTGGTCAGACTTTGGATCTAGCACTTTACAAGTCAAATATTTCGTTCAATTTCCAATGATTTTTGACAAGAAAATGAAACGTCTCATAATCAAGTTTAAAGTGTTGGTTTATACTAATTATGATATAAGGAGTTTATTAAAAGTGAAAACTTGAGGTTTGATATTTTCAACTTTCCAAATATCAAAGGGGGGAGTATTACCATCAACATCGTATTCTAGCATAAATACTTTTTTTTTAAGATATTAATATAATTTGAATGCAGAATGAATTTAGATGCCAAACCATTATCGAAATGACATAAAGCTTGAAAGTCGGTTCAGCTTTGACAAAGTTATGACGGTTTGACTTTGGTCAGACTTTGGATCTATCACTTTACATGTCAAATTTTTCGTTCAATTTTCCATGATTTTTGACAAGAAAATGAAACGTCTCAAAATCACGTATAAAGTTTTGTTTTATACTAATTATGAAATAAGGAGTTTATTAAAAGTGAAAGCTTGAGATTAAAAATTTTGAATTCTAGCATAAATACTTTTTTTTTAAGATATTAATTTAATTTAAATACATGATTTTTAACAAGAAAATGAAACGTTTTAGAGTCAAGTTTGAAGTGTTGTTTTATACTAATTATGATATAAGGAGTTTATTAAAAGTGAAAACTTGAGATTTAAAATTTTAAAATTTCTAAATATCAAAAAGGGGAGTATTACCATCAATATCGAACTCTAACATATATAATTTTTTTTAAGATATTAATAAAATTTGAATGCAGAATGAATTTAGATGCCAAACCATGATCAAAATAACATTTCTCTTGAAAATCAGTTCAAATTTGACAATGTTATGACGGTTTGACTTTGGTCAGACTTTGGATCTTGCACTTTTAAAATAATAACGATGTAAGGATTTTATTTAAAGTGAAAACTTAAGATTTCATATTTTCAATTTTCAAATTATCAAAGGGGGGAGTATTACCATCAAATTCGAATTCTATCAATTTAGAGGCGAAGCCATGATCAAAATGACATTCCTCTTGAAAATAGGTTTAGTTTTGACAAAGTTATGACGGTTTGACTTTGGTCAGACTTTGGATCTAGCACTTTACAAGTCAAAATTTTCGTTCAATTTCCCATGATTTTTGACAAGAAAATGAAACGTCTCAGAATCAAGTTTAAAATGTTGTTTTATACTAATTATGATATAAGGAATTTATTAAAAGTGAAAACTTGAGATTTAAAATTTTCAACTTTCCAAATATCAAAGGGGAGTTTTACCATCAATATCAATTCTAGCATAAATACTTTTAAGATATTAATAAAATTTGAATGCAGAATGAATTAGATGCATTTAATACAATTTAAATGCAGAATTAATTAAGATGCCAAACCAGGATCAAAATGACATTCCTCTTCAAAATCGGCTCTAATTTGACAAAGTTATGACTGTTTGATTTTGGTCAGACGTTGATCTCACTATAAATAATAACGATATAAGAAGTTTATTAAAAGTGAAAACTTGAACTTAAATATTTGCAATTTTCAAAATATCAAAGGGGGATTATAACCATCAACTCTACACGAGGTAAAAGTCTAGTGACGAAAGCAATTTCTAGCCCAAAAATTTCTGATATCCAATTTTGTGACGAACAAAATTCAGTTTAATCTAAAAATTTTAAATAAAAATATAAATTAATAAAGAAAAAGACGAAAATTGGCATTGTGCACTGTGAGCAAAAAGGGTGTGCTTCTTTGTACATAAAAATCACTTTTTGCGCAGTGCCAAATATCGCCTTTTTTTATTAATTTAAATTTTTTTTAAAATTTTAGATTAACTGAATTTTGTTCGTCACAAAATTATATCAAAATCGTTAGAGTGTTGTCAGAAATCGCCAAATGTAAGCTAAAAAACTTTATTTCACTTGTAAAATGTTACCTGAGTTCTTTTAGTTTAAAGGTAAGCATAAAGCCTCAATCACACCTTCCCAATGATATATAGAACATATCGGTAGCTTTTATGGTTTGGAAACTGTTGAGGTTTCAATTTTAGCGGTTTTTCAAAAGTCGTAAAACAAACATTTCTAGATTTTCGAAAAGAAATTAATCCCCATCATTAGATTTAAGCTACCTTAGCTTTGATGCAAACACACAAACAAACTGATTTTCATTCATTTTGAGAGTCCACTAGAATTTTCAAATTTATTTATCTTTTGAACCAGTTATGGGATTTGGGTGATTGAGGTATCAATCGACGCGTATTTTTAAGTAGAATTTAAAAAAAATAAACAATTTAACCAAAAGGCCCCAACAGCCCCATTAGCTGCAATCATCTAAATTTTTCCCCTCCCACTTACACCCCCGTATTTCATGACCCAGCAAAATACCATCAATATCGAATTTTAGCACAACTAAATTTTTTTTAAGAAATAAATAAAATTTGATGCCAAACCATGATCAAAATGACTTTCCTCTTGAAAATCAGTTCAAATTTGACATAGTTATGACTGTTTGACTTTGGTCAGACTTTTGATCTAGCACTTAACAAGTCAAATTCTTCGTTCAATTTCCCATGATTTTTCACAAGAAAATGAAACGTTTAAGAGTCAAGTTTAAAGTGTTGTTTTATACTAATTATGATATAAGGAGTTTATTAAAAGTGAAAACTTGAGATTTGAAATTTTCAAATTTCTAAATATCAAAGAGGGGAGTATTACCATCAATATCGAACTCTAACATATATAATGTTTTTTTAGGATATTAATAATATTGGAATGCAGAATGAATTAAGATGCCAAACCATGATCAAAATAACATTTCTCTTGAAAATCAGTTCAAATTTGACAAAGTTATGACCGTTTGACTTTGGTCAGACTTTGGATCTAGCACTTTACATGTCAAATTTTTCGTTCAATTTCCCATGATTTTTGACAAGAAAATGATTCGTCTCAGAATCAAGTTTAAAGTGTTGTTTTATACTAATTATGATATAAGGACTTTATTAAAAGTGAAAACTTGTGATTTGAAATTTTCAAATTTCCAAATATCAAAGGGAGGAGTATTGCCATAAATATCGAGCTCTTGCATAAATACTTTTTATTAAGATATTAATAAAATTTGAATGCAGAATTAATTAAGAGGCCAAACCATGATCAAAATGACATTCCTCTTAAAAATCGGCTCTAATTTGACAAAGTTATGACTGTTTGATTTTGGTCAGACTTTGGATCTTGCACTTTTAAAATAATAACGATGTAAGGATTTTATTAAAAGTGAAAACTTAAGATTTCATATTTTCAATTTTCAAATTATCAAAGGGGGGAGTATTACCATCAAATTCGAATTCTATCAATTTAGAGGCGAAGCCATGATCAAAATGACATTAAGCTTGAAAGTCGGTTCAGTTTTGACAAAGCTATAACGGTTTGACTTTAGTCAGACTTTGGATCTAGCACTTTACAAGTCAAAATTTTCGTTCAATTTCCCATGATTTTTGACAAGAAAATGAAACGTCTCAGAATCAAGTTTAAAGTGTTGTTTTATACTAATTATGATATAAGGAGTTTATTAAAAGTGAAAACTTGAGATTTGAAATTTTCAAATTTCTAAATATCAAAGAGGGGAGTATTACCATCAATATCGAGTTGTAGCATAAATACTATTTATTAAGATATTAAGATACAAAATGAATTAAGATGCCAAACCATGATCAAAATGACATTCCTCTTGAAAATAGGTTTAGTTTTGACAAAGTTATGACGGTTTGACTTTGGTCAGACTTTGGATCTAGCACTTTACAAGTCTAAATTTTCGTCCAATTTCCCATGATTTTTGACAAGAAAATGAAACGTCTCAGAATCAAGTTTAAAATGTTGTTTTATACTAATTATAACATAAGGAATTTATTAAAAGTGAAAACTTTAGATTTAAAATTTTCAACTTTCCAAATATCAAAGGGGGGAGTTTTTCCATCAATATCGAATTCTAGCATAAATACTTTTTAAGATATTAATAAAAGTTGAATGCAGAATGAATTAAGATGCATTTAATACAATTTAAATGCAGAATTAATTAAGAGGCCAAACCAGGATCAAAATGACATTCCTCTTCAAAATCGGCTCTAATTTGACAAAGTTATGACTGTTTGATTTTGGCAGACGTTGATCTCGCACTAAAAATAATAACGATATAAGAAGTTTATTAAAGTTAAAACTTGAACTTAAATATTTGCAATTTTCAAAATATCAAAGGGGATTATAACCATCAACTCTACACGAGGTAAAAGTCTAGTGACAAAGCAATTTCTGTATGATATCTGTTTTGTAGACTAAAGTTTATCTGAATTTTAAATATAAATAATAAAGACGAAAATTGGCATTGTGCACTGTGAGCAAAAAGGGTGTGCTTCTTTGTACATAAAAATTACTTTTTGCGCAGTGCCGAATGCCAATTTTCGCCTTTTTTTTATTAATTTAAATTTTTATTTAAAATTTTTAGATTAAACTGAATTTTGTTCGTCACAAAATTGGATATCAGAAATCGTTAGAGACCGTGTTTCAGAAATCGCCAAAATGTGTTAAAAACTTTATTTCACTTGTAAATGTTACCTGAGTTCTTTAGTTTAAAGGTAAGCATAAAAGCCCTCAATCACAACCTTCCCAATGATATATAGAACATATCGGTAGCTTTTATGGTTTTGGAAATTGTTGAGGTTTCAATTTTAGCGGTTTTTTCAAAAAGTCGTAAAACAAACATTTCTAGATTTTCGAAAAGAAATTAATCATCATTAGATTTAAGCTACCTAGCGCTTTGATGCAAACACACAAACAAACTGATTTTTTCATTTCATTTTGAGAAGTCCACTAGAATTTTCAAATTTATTTATCTTTGAACTAGTTATGGATTTGGGTGATTGAGGTATCAATCGACGCGTATTTTTAAGTAGAATTTAAAAAAAATAAACAATTTAACCAAAAGGCCCCAACAGCCCCATTAGCTGCAATCATCTAAATTTTTCCCCTCCCACTTACACCCCCGTATTTCATGACCCAGCAAAATACCATCAATATCGAATTTTAGCACAACTACATTTTTTTTTAAGAAATAAATAAAATTTGAATGCAGAATGAATTACGATGCCAAACCATGATCAAAATGACTTTCCTCTTGAAAATCAGTTCAAATTTGACAAAGTTATGACTGTTTGACTTTGGTCAGACTTTTGATCTAGCACTTAACAAGTCAAATTCTTCGTTCAATTTCCCATGATTTTTCACAAGAAAATGAAACGTTTAGGAGTCAAGTTTAAAGTGTTGTTTTATACTAATTATGATATAAGGAGTTTATTAAAAGTGAAAACTTGAGATTTAAAATTTTCAATTTTCAAAATATCAAAATACCATCAATATCGAATTTTAGCACAAATACATTTTTAGAAATAAATAAAATTTGAATGCAGAATGAATTTAGATGCCAAACCATGATCAAAATGACATTCCTCTTGAAAATCAACTTGAGATTTAAAATTTTTAATTTTCAAAATATCAAAGGGGGGAGAACTACCATCAATATCGAATTTTAGCATAAATACTTTTTTTTAAAGATATTATTAAAATTTGAATGCAGAATGTATTTAGATGCCAAATTATGATCAAAATGACATTCCTCTTAAAAATCGGCTCTAATTTGACAAAGTTATGACTGTTGATTTTGGTCAGACTTTGGATCTCGCACTTTAAAAATAATAATGATATAAGGAGTTTATTAAAAGTGAAAACTGAAGATTAAATATTTTCAATTTTCAAATTATCAAAGGGGGGAGTATTACCATCGAAATCGAATTCTATTAATTTAGAGGCCAAGCCATGATCAAAATGACATTTAGCTTGAAAGTCGGTTCAGTTTTGACAAAGTTATGACTTTTTGACTTTGGTCAGACTTTGGATCTTGCACTTTACATGTCAAAATTTTCAGTCAATTTCCCATGATTTTTGACAAGAAAATGAAACATCTCAGAATCAAGTTTAAAGTGTTGTTTTATACTAATTATAACATAACGAATTTATTAAAAGTGAAAACTTGAGATTTAAAATTTTCAATTTTCAAAATATCAAAGGGGGGAGTACTACCATCAATATCGAATTCCATCATAAATACTTTTTTTTAAGATATTATTAAAATTTGAATGCAAAATGAATTTAGATGCCAAACCATGATCAAAATGACATACCTCTTGAAAATCAGCTCAAATTTGACAAAGTTATGACTGTTTGATTTTGGTCAGACTTTGGGTCTTGCACTTTACATGTCAAATTTTTCGTTCAATTTAACATGATTTTTGACAAGAAAATAAAACGTCTCAGAATCAAGTTTAAAGTGTTGTTTTATACTAATTATGATATAATGAGTTTATTAAAAGTGAAAACTTCAGATTATTAATAAAATTTGAATGCAGAATAAATATAGATGCCAAACTATGATCAAAATGACATTCAGCTTAAACGTCGGTTCAGTTTTGACAAAATTATGACTGTTTGACTTTGGTCAGACTTTGGATCTAGCACTTTACAAGTCAAATTTTTCGTTCAATTTCCCATGATTTTTGACAAGAAAATGAAACGTCTCAGAATCAAGTTAAAAGTGTTGTATTATACTAATTATAATAAAAGGAGTTTATTCAAAGTGAAAACTTGAGATTTAAAATTTTCAATTGCAAAATATCAAAGGGGGAGTATTACAATCAATATCGAACTAGCACTTTACATGTCAAATTTTTCGTTCAATTTCCCATGATTTTTGACAAGAGAATGATTCGTCTCAGAATCAAAGTGTTGTTTTATACTAATTATGATATAAGGAGTTTATTAAAAGTGAAAACGTGAGATTTAAAATTTTCAATTTTCCAAATATCAAAGGGGGGAGTATTACAATCAATATCGAACTCTAGCATAAATACCTTTTTTATAAATATTAATAAATTTGAATGCAGAATAAAATTAGATGCCAAACCATGATCAAGATGATATTCCTCTTGAAAATCAGTTCAAATTTGACAAAGCTATGACTGTTTGACTTTGGATCAAGCTTTTTACAAGTTCCCATGATTTTTGACAAGAAAATGAAACGTCTCAGAATCAAGTTCATAGTGTTGTTTTATACTAATTATAACATAACGAGTTTATTAAATGTGAACACTTGAGATTTAAAATTTTCAATTTTCAAAAACTCAAAGGGGGGTATTACCATCAACATCAAACTCTAGTATATATCCTTTTTTTTTTAATTAATAAAATTTGAATGCAGAATGAATTTAGATGCCAAACCATGATCAAAATGACATACCTCTTGAAAATCAGTTCAAATTTGACAAAGTTATGACTGTTTGACTTTGGTCAGACTTTGGGTCTTGCACTTTACATGTCAAATTTTTCGTTCAATTTCTCATGATTTTTGACAACAAAATAAAACGTCACAGAATCAAGTATAAATTGTTGTTTTATACTAATTATGATATAATGAGTTTATTAAAAGTGAAAACTTCAGATTTAAAATTTTCAATTTGCAAAATATCAAAGGGGGAGTACTACCATCAATATCGAATTCTAGCATGAATACTTTTTTTTAAGATATAAATAAAATTTGAATACATAATGAATGTAGAGGCCAAAACATGATCAAGACGACATTCCTCTTGAAAAGCAGTTCAAATTTGACAAAGTTATGACTGTTTGACTTTGGATCTCGCACTTTACAAGTCAAATTTTTTGTTCAATTTCCCATGATTTTTGACAAGAAAATGAAACGTCTCAGAATCAAGTTTAAAGTGTTGTTTTATACTAATTATGATATAAGGAGTTTATAAAAAGTGAACACTTGAGAATAAAAATTTTCAATATTCAAAATATCAAAGGGGGGAGTATTACCATCAATATCGAATTCTATGAATTTAGAGGCAAAAACAAGATCTAAATTACATGTCGCTTGAAAATCGGTTCAGTTTTGACAAAGTTATGACTGTTTGACTTTGGATCTTGCACCTTACAAGTCAAATTTTTCGTTCAATTTCCCATGATTTTTGACAAGAAAATGATTCGTCTCAGAATCAAGTTTAAAGTGTTGTTTTATACTAATTATGATATAAGGAGTTTAATAAAAGTGAAAACTTGAGATTTAAAATTTTCAATTTTCAAAATATCAAAGGGGCAGTATTACCATCAACATCGAATTCTAGCATAAATATTTTTTTTTTAAGATATGAATAAAATTTGAATACAGAATGAATTTAGATGCCAATCCATGATCGAAATGAAATTCCTCCTGAAAATCAGTTCAAATTTGACAAAGTTATGACTGTTTGACTTTGGTCAGACTTTGGATCAGTTTTTTACATGTCAAATTTTTCGTTTAATTTCCCATGATTTTTGACAAGAAAATGATTCGTCTCAGAATCAAGTTTAAAGTGCTGTTTTATACTAATTATGATATTAGGAGCTTATTAAAAGTGAAAACTTGAGATTTAAAATTTTCAATTTTCAAAATATCAAAGGGGGGAGTATTACCATCAATATCGATTTCTAGCATATATAATTTCTTTTTAAGATATTAATAAAATATTAATGCATAATGAATTTAGATGCCAAACCATGATCAAAATGACGTTCATCTTGAAAATCAATTCAAATTTGACATAGTTATGACTGTTTGACTTTGGTCAGACTTTGGATCTTGCACCTTACAAGTCAAATTTTTCGTTCAATTTCCCATTATTTTTGACAAGAAAATAAAACGTCTCAGAAGCAAGTTTAAGGTGTTGTTTTATACTTATTATGATATAAGGAGTTTAATAAAAGTGAAACTTGAGATTTAAAATTTAAAATTTTCAAAATATCAAAGAGTATTACCATCAATATCGAATTCTAGCATAAATACTTTTTAAAGATATTAATAATATTTGAATGCAGAATGAATTTAGATGCCAAACCATGATCAAAATGACATATAGCTTGAAAGTCGGTTCAGTTTTGACAATTTTATGACGGTTTGATCTTGGTCAGACTTTGGATCTAGCACCTTACAAGTGAAAATTTTCGTTCAATTTCCCATGATTTTTGACAAGAAAATAAAACGTCTCAGAATCAAGTTTAAAGTGTTTTTTTATACTGATTATGATATAAAAAATTTATTAAATTTTGAATTTAATAAAAAAAAGGCGAAAATTGGCATTGTGCACTGTGAGCAAAAAGGGTGAGCTTCTTTGTACATGAAAATTACTTTTTGCGCAGTGCCGAATGCCAATTTTCGCCTTTTTTTTATTAATTTATATTTTTATTTAAATTTTTTAGATTAAACTGAATTTTGTTCGTCACAAAATTGGATATCAGAAAATTTGGGGCTAGAAATTGCTTTCGTCACTAGACTTTTACCTCGTCTAGAGGTTTTTTTTTTAGGATATCAGAAATTTTTGCAATTGCTTTCGACATTGTAACTTTATCATTAATGCAAGCAAATAGTAAAATATATAAATTTAGTTGTTGAACGTATTTCATATATAAAAATTTTTTGTTCTTTAATTATAAAGAAAAACTAGGGGCTCCACCCCCTGCTCGCTTTGCTCGCGTTGCTACAGCCGAGCATACTCTACTGTCGAAGACCCCGTACTTACTATGAAAAAAAAAGTTTTTCATACTAAGACTCGGACTTCGCCCGATCGGTCCTATGACAGCTATATTATATAGTGGTCCGATTCGAACCAACTTTGGTCCGGATATATAAAACCAAGTTAAATGCATATTGTATTAGTTTGGTTAAGATTTCTCATAAAACAATAAAGTTTTTTCGTACTAAAACCTAATTTTGACGCGATCGGTCCTGTGACAGCTATAGTGGTCTGATTTGAACCAACTTTTGTCAGGATATATAAAACCAAGTTAAATGCATATTGTATCAGTTTGGTTGAGATATCTCATAAAACCAAAACAGATAATATCTTCCAAACCCCTCAACCAAACTTTATGTTTCGTATACCAACGCGAAAGTGTACGTATTACAACATATTAACTTAACAGAAATCGTTAGAGCCGTTTTGTCAGAAATCGCCAAAATGTAAGCTAAAAAACTTTATTTCACCTGTAAAATGTTACCTGAGTACTTTAGAAATAAAGTCTAAAGGTACGCATAAGAGCCCTCAATCACACCTTTCCAATGATATATAGAACATATCGGTAGCTTTTATGGTTGGAAACTGTTGAGGTTTCAATTTTAGCGGGATTTAGCGTTTGTCCGATAAACTAGCGGGTTTTTCAAAAAGTCGTAGAACAAACATTTCTAGATTTTCGAAAAGGAATAAATCCCCATCATTACATTTAAGCTTTTTTAGCGCTTTGACAAACAGACAAACAGACAAACAAACTGACTTTTCATTTCATTTTGAGAAGTCCACTAAAATTTTAAAATTTATTTATCTTTTGAACCAGTTATGGGATTTGGGTGATTGAGGTATCAATCGACGCGTATTTTTAAGTATAATTTTTAAAAAATAAACAATTTTACCAAAAGGCCCCAACAGCCCCATTAGCTGCAATCATCTAAATTTTTCCCCTCCCACTTACACCCCAGTATCTCATGACCCAGGCCATTTTGCCATTTTGTAAGTTAGACTAAACCTTTCGATCGGAATATTATTCGATCTAATCGGACAGTCGCAGCAAATTTTCCAACTTAGCTGTATATATAGTTAGTCGCCTTTCGCACCCTAACGCGAACTGCCGTCGTCAGTGATATTATTGTGTGTTTAAATTACATTTGTTTTCTTAATAGCTTTTTTAAAATAAATTTTTAATTAAAGTTCTAGTTTACAGCAAAAAAATTTTCAAAACGTTATGTGCTTTACTTCAACAAGCTTATGGTTCAGTATGGTTCTCTATTTCAGTTGTGTTCTGAATGTTTTGGTTCTATTTGGCTTGCGTTCTATAGGTTCTATTGCTTGACGTATAGTATTTGTTCAAATATCAAAAACTTTTGACACTGAAGTATTTGTTTTGAATTTGAGCAGAGTGCTTGCTTATTATGATATAAGGAGTTAAATAAAAGTGAAAACTTGAGATTTAAAATTTTCAATTTGCAAAATATCAAAGGGGGGAGTATTACCATCATTATCGAATTCTATCAATTTAGAGGCCAAAACAGGATCAAGATGGTATGCCGCTTGAAAATAGGTTCAGTTTTGACAAAGTTATGACAGCTTGACTTTGGATCTCGCACTTAACAAGTCAAACTATTTCGTTCAATTTCCCATGATTTTTGACAACAAAATTAAACGTCTCAGACACAAGTTCATGGTGTTGTTTTATACTAATTACGATACAAGGAGTTTATTAAAAGTGAAAACTTGAGATTTAACATTTTCAATTTTCAAAAACTCAAAGGGCGGAGTATTACAATCAATATCGAACTCTAGCAAAAATACTTTTTATATAAATTAATAAAATTTGAATGCAGAATGAATTAAGATGCCAAACCATGGTCAAAATGACATTCAGCTTGAAAGTCGGTTCAGTTTTGACAAAGTAATGACGGTTTGACTTTGAATCTAGCACTTAAAAAGTCAAAATTTTCGTTCAATTTCCCATGATTTTTGAAAAGATAATGAAACGTCTCAGAATCAAGTTTAAAGTTGTATTATTTTCAAAATATCACAGGGGGGAGTATTACCATCAGCATCGAATTCCAGGATAAATACTTTTTTTTTAAGTTATTAATAAAATTTGAATGCAGTATGAATGTAGATTTCTAACCATGATCAAAATGACATTCCTCTTGAAAATCAGTTCAAAATATCAATGGGGGAAGTATTACCATCAATATCTAATTCTATCAATTAAGAGGCAAAAACATGATCAAAATGACATGTCGCTTGAAAATCGGTTCAGTTTTGATAAAGCTATATTAAGTCATTAATAAAATTTGAATGCAGTATGAATGTAGATTTCAAACCATGATCAAAATGACATTCCTCTTGAAAATCAGTTCAAAATATCAATGGGGGAAGTATTACCATCAATATCTAATTCTATCAATTTAGCGGCAAAAACATGATCAAAATGACATGTCGCCTGAAAATCGGTTCAGTTTTGACAAAGTTATGACGGATTGACTTTGGTCAGACTTTGGATCTAGCACTTTACAAGTCAAAATTTTCGTTCAATTTCCCATGATTTTTGACATCAAAATTAAACGTCTCAGACACAAGTTCATAGTGTTGTTTTATACTAATTACGATACAAGGAGTTTATTAAAAGTGAAAAGTTGAGATTTAAAATTTTTTAACTTTCCAAATATTAAAGGGGGGAGTATTACAATCAATATCGAACTCAAGCAAAAATACTTTTTTTAAGATATTAATATAATTTGAATGCAGAATGAATTAAGATGCCAAACTATGATAAAAATGGCATACCTCTTGAAAATAAGTTCAAAATTGACAAAGTTATAACTGCTTGACTTTGGTCAGACTTTGGAACTAGCACTTTACATGTCAAATTTTTCGTTCAATTTCCCATGATTTTTGACAAGAAAATGAAAAGTCTCAAAATCAAGTTTAAAGTGTTGTTGTTTTATACTACTTATGATATAAGGAATTTATTAAAAGTGAAAACTTGAGATTTAAAATTTTCAATTTTCAAAAACTCAAAAGGGGGAAGTATTACAATCAATATCGAACTCTTGCAAAAATACTTTTTTTTAAGATATTAATAAAATTTGAATGCAGAATGAATGATGCCAAACCATGATAAAAATGACATAAAGCTTGAAAGTCGGTTCAGTTTTGACAAGGTTATGACGGTCAAGTTTAAAGTGTTGTTGTTTTATACTACTTATGATATAAGGAGTTTATTAAAAGTGAAAACTTGAGATTTAAAATTTTCAATTTTCAAAAACTCAAAGGGGGGAGTATTACAATCAATATCGAACTCAAGCAAAAATACTTTTTTTAAGATATTAATAAAATTTGAATGCAGAATGAATGATGCCAAACCATGTTAAAAATGACATAAAGCTTGAAAGTCGGTTCAATTTTGACAAGGTTATGACGGTTTGATTTTGGTCAGACTTTGGATCTACCACTTTACAAGTCAAAATTTTCGTTCAATTTCCCATTATTTTTGACAAGAAAATGAAACGTCTCAAAATCAAGTTTAAAGTGTTGTTGTTTTATACTAATTATGATATAAGGAGTTTATTAAAAGTCAAAACTTGAGATTTAATATTTTCAAAATATCAAAGGGGGCAGTATTATTATCAGCATCGAATTCCAGAATAAATACTTTTTTTAAGTTATTAATAAAATTTGAATGCAGAATGAATGTAGATTTCAAACCATGATCAAAATGACATTTCTCTTGAAAATCAGTTCAAAATATCAAAGGGGGAAGTATTACCATCAATATCTAATTCTATCAATTTAGAGGCCAAACCATGATAAAAATGACATAAAGCTTGAAAGTCGGTTCAGGGTTCAGGTTCGGGGGGAGTATTACAATCAATATCGAACTCAAGCAAAAATACTTTTTTTAAGATATTAATAAAATTTGAATGCAGAATGAATGATGCCAAACCATGATAAAATGACATAAAGCTTGAAAGTCGGTTCATTTGACAAGGTATGACGGTTGATTTTGGTCAGACTTTGGATCTAGCACTTTACAAGTCAAAATTTTCGTTCAATTTCCCATGATTTTTGATAAGAAAATGAAACGCCTCAGAATCAAGTTTAAAGTGTTGTTTTATATTATTTATGATATAAGGAATTTTATAAAAGTGAAAACTTGAGATTTAAAATTTTCAGTTTGCAATTATCAAAGGGGGGAGTATTACCGTCATTATCGAATTCTATCAATGTTGAGGCCAAAACATGATCAAGATGACATGCCGCTTGAAAATAGGTTCAGTTTTGACAAAGTTATGACAGCTTGACTTTGGATCTCGCACTTAACAAGTCAAACTATTTCGTTCAATTTCCCATGATTTTTGACAACAAAATTAAACGTCTCAGACACAAGTTCATGGTGTTGTTTTATACTAATTACGATACAAGGAGTTTATTAAAAGTGAAAACTTGAGATTTAAAATTTTCAACTTTCCAAATATTAACCCTTTCGACCCCAACGTTGCCTGTGGCCAACTTGGCTGTTTGACAGTTAATTGTGAGCGATCCTTATGTTTTCATTATATGATTCTTTATAATATCGTAAAGAATATACTTATGTTTACTCAAAGGGTCAGTAAACAAACTTACATTTGGAAGTTTTTTAACAAAAATATTTTCAAATGACTGCACCTGCCTCGAACAAAATATTGTGGAACATACTATTTAATTTTCGAAGACATTTTAAATTAAGTAATTTTTTTTGTAATCGTTAAAAAAATTCTAAATGTAAAAATGCAATTGTTTTCAGAATAGATTAAGCTTATAGGCGTAATAGTTGAAATTGATAATATTAGCATAATTTTCAAGAAATTAATTTTTTAGCGTCATCAAATTTTCTGTGGTAGCGCCCAAACCAGTTGGCGTGGCGACTTCCAATTTTGGCTTAATACTCCTTTAATTAATATAAGACGATTCAAAGTAAAAAAAAATGTTTTACACCAAAAGTGAAAAGTTGGGGTCGAAAGGGTTAATGGGGGGAGTATTACAATCAATATCGAACTCTAGAAGAAATACTTTTTTTTAAGATTTTAATAAAATTTGAATGCAGAATGAATCAAGATGCCAAACCATGATCAAAATGGCATACCTCTTGAAAATCAGTTCAAATTTGACAAAGTTATGACTGCTTGACTTTGGTCAGACTTTGCATCTAGCACTTTACATGTCAAATTTTTCGTTCAATTTCCCATGATTTTTGACAAGAAAATGAAACATCTCAAAATCAAGTTTAAAGTGTTGTTGTTTTATACTAACTATGATATAAGGAGTTTATTAAAAGTCAAAACTTAAGATTTAATATTTTCAATTTTCAAAAACTCATCAATATCTAACTCTAGCATATATACTTTTTTTTTAAATTAATAATATTTGAATGCAGAATGAATTTAGATTACAAACCATGATCAAAATGACATTAAGCTTGAAAGTCGGTTCAGTTTTGACAAAGTTATGACGGTATGATTTTGGTTAGACTTTGGATCTAGCACTTTACAAGTCAAAATTTTCGTTCAATTTCCCATGATTTTTGACAAAAAAATAAAACGTCTCAGAATCAAGTTTAAAGTGTTGTTTTATACTAATTATGATATAAGGAGTTTACTAAAAGTGAAAACTTGAGATTTAAAATTTTCAACTTTCCAAATATTAATGGGGGGAGTATTACAATCAATATCGAGCTCTCGAAAAAAATTTTTTTTTTAAGATATTAATAAAATTTGAATGCAAAATGAATTAAGATGCCAAACCATGATCAAAATGGCATACCTCTTGAAAATCAGTTCAAATTTGACAAAGCTATGACTGTTCGACTTTGGATCTCGCACTTTACAAGTCAAATTTTTCGCTCAATTTCCCATGACAAGAAAATTCAACTTCTCAGAATCAAGATCATAGTGTTGTTCTATACTAATTACGATACAAGGAGTTTATAAAAAGTGAAAACTTGAGATTTAAAATTTTCAACTTTCCAAAATTCAAAGGGGGGAGTATTACAATCAATATCGAACTCTAGCAAAAATACTTTTTTTTAAAGATATTAATAAAACTTGAATGCAGACTGAATTAAGATGCTAAACCATGATCAAAATGACATTCCTCTTGAAAATCAGCTCGAATTTGGCAAAGCTATGACGGTTTGACTTTGGTCAGGCTTTGGATCTAGCACTTTACAAGTCTAATTTTTCGTTCAATTTCCCATGGTATGATATAATTATGATAGAAGGAGTTTTTTAAAAGTGTAAGCTTGAGACTTAATATTTTCAATTTTCAAAATTTCGAAGAGGGGAGTATTACCATCAATATCGAATTCGAGCATGAATACTTTTTTTTTAAAGATATTTATAAAATTTGAATGCAGATTGAATTAAGAAGCCAAGCCATGATCAAATTACATTCCTCTTGAAAATCAGTTCAAATTTGACAAAGTTATGACTGTTTGACTTTGGTCAGGCTTTGAATCTAGCTTTTTAAAAGTCAAATTTTTCGTTTAATTTCCCATGATTTTTGACAAGAAAATGAAACGTCTCAGAATCAAGTTTAAAGTGTTGTTTCATACTAATTATGATATAAGGAGTTTATTAAAAGTGAAAAGTTGAGATTTAAAATTTTTAATTTGCAAAATATCAAAGGAGAAAGTATTACCATTAATTTCGAATTCCAGCATAAATACTTTTTTTTTAAGATATTATTAAAATTTGAATGCAGAATGAATTTAGATGCCAAACTATGATCAAAATGACATTCCTCTTGAAAACCGGCTCAAATTTGACAAAGTTATGACTGTTTGATATTGGTCAGACTTTGGATCTATCACTTTACATGTCAAATTTTTTCGTTCAATATCCCATGATTTTTGACAAGAAAATGAAACGTCTCAGAATCAAGTTTAAAGTTTTGTTTTATACTAATTATGATATAAGGAGTTTATTCAAAGTGAAAACTTGAGATTTAAAATTTTCAAAATGCAAAATATCAAAGGGGGGAGTATTACAATCAATATCGAACTAGCACTTTTCATGTCAAATTTTTCATTCAATTTCCCATGATTTTTGACAAGAAAATGAAACGTCTCAGAATCAAGTTTAAAGTGTTGTTTTATATTAATTATGATATAAGAAGTTTATTAAAAGTGAAAACTTGAGATTTAAAATTTTCAACTTTCCAAATATCAAAGGGGGGAGTATTACTATCAATATCGAACTCTAGCATAAATACTTTTTTTTAACATATTAACAAATTTGAATGCAGAATGAATTTAAATGCCAAACTATGATCAAAATGACATTCCTCTTGAAAGTCAGTTCAAATTGGACAAAGTTATGAATGTTTGACTTTGGTCAGACTTTGGATCTAGCACTTTACAAGTCAAATTTTTCGTTCAATTTCTTCTGATTTTGGACAAGAAAATAAAACGTCTCAGAATCAAGTTTAAAGTGTTGTTTTATACTAATTATGATGTAAGGAGTTTATTAAAAGTGAAAACTTGAGATTTAAAATTAACAATTTTCAAAAGATCAAAGGGAGGAGTATTACCATCAATATCGAATTCTAGCATGAATAATGTCTTTTAAAGATATTAATTAAATTTGAATGGAGAATGAATTTAGAGGCCAAGCCATGATCAAAATGACATTCCTCTTGAAAAATCGGCTCAAATTTGACAAAGTTATGACTGTTTGATATTGGTCAGACTTTAGATGAAGTGATGCTTCATACTAATTATGATATGAGGAGTTTATTAAAAGTGAAAAGTTGAGATTTAAAATTTTCAATTTGCAAAATATCAAAGGAGAAAGTATTACCATTAATTTCGAATTCCAGCATAAATACTTTTTTTTTAAGATATTATTAAAATTTGAATGCAGACTGAATTTAGATGCCAAACTATGATCAAAATGACATTCCTCTTGAAAACCGGCTCAAATTTGACAAAGTTATGACTGTTTGACTTTGGTCAGACTTTGGATCTATCACTTTACATGTCAAATTTTTTCGTTCAATATCCCATGATTTTTGACAAGAAAATGAAACGTCTCAGAATCAAGTTTAAAGTTTTGTTTTATACTAATTATGAGATAAGGAGTTTATTAAAAGTGAAAACTTGAGATTTAAAATTTTCAATTTTAAAATATCAAAGGGGGGAGTACTACCATCAACATCGAATTCTAGCATAAATACTTTTTTTTTAAGATATTATTAAAGTTTGAATGCAGAATGTATTTAGATGCACAATTATGATCAAAATGACATTCCTCTTGAAAACCGGCTCAAATTTGACAAAGTTATGACTGTTTGATATTGGTCAGACTTTGGATCTATCACTTTACAATATCCCATGATTTTTGACAAGAAAATGAAACGTCTCAGAATCAAGTTTAAAGTTTTGTTTTATACTAATTATGATATAAGGAGTTTATTCAAAGTGAAAACTTGAGATTTAAAATTTTCAAAATGCAAAATATCAAAGGGGGGAGTATTACAATCAATATCGAACTAGCACATTTCATGTCAAGTTTTCATTCAATCCATGATTTTGACAAGATAATGAAACGTCTCAGAATCAAGTTTAAATTGTTGTTTTATACTAATTATGATTAAAAGTGAAAACTTGAAATTTGAAATTTTCAAATTTCCAAATATCAAAGGGGAGTATTACCATCAATATCGAATTCTAGCATAAATACTTTTTTAAGATATTAATAAAATTTAAATGCAAAATGAATTTAGATGCCAAGCCATGATCAAAATGACATTAAGCTTGAAAGTCGGTTCAGCTTTGACAAAGTTATGACTGTTTGACTTTGGTCAGACTTTGGAAATAGCACTTTTCATTCAATTTTCCATGATTTTTGACAAAAAAATTAAAAGTCTCAGAATCAAGCATAAAGTGTTGCTTTATACTAATTATGATATAAGAAGTTTAATAAAAGTGAAAACTTGAGGTTTAATATTTTCAAAATATCAAAGGGGGGAGTATTGCCATCAATATCGAATTCTAGCAGAAATAATTTTTTTTTTTAAATTAATAAAAATTAATAAATTAATAAATAAATGAATTTAGATGCCAAACCATGATCAAAATGACATTCCTCTTGAAAATCAGTTAAAATTTGACAAAGTTATGACTGTTTGACTTTGGGCAGACTTTGGATCTAGCACAAAAAGTCAAATTTTTCGTTGAATTTTCCATGATTTTTGACAAGAAAATGAAACGTCTCAGAGTCAAGTTTAAAGTGTTGTTTTATACTAATTATAATATAAGGAGTTTATTAAAAATGAAAACTTGAGATTTAAAACTTTCAAATTTCCAAATATCAAAGGGGGGAGTATTACCATCAATATCGAATTCTAGCATAAATACTTTTTATTATCATATTAATAAAATTTGAATGCAGAATTAATTAAGAGGCCAAACCATGATCAAAATGACATTCCTCTTAAAAATCGGCTCTAATTTGACAAAGTTATGACTGTTTGATTTGGTCAGACTTTTGATCTTGCACTTTTAAAATAATAACGATGTAAGATTTTATTAAAGTGAAAACTTAAGATTTCAATTTTCAAATTATCAAAGGGGGGAGTATTACCATCGAAATCGAATTCTATCAATTTAGAGGCCAAGCCATGATCAAAATGACATTAAGCTTGAAAGTCGGTTCAGTTTTGACAAAGTTATAACGGTTTGATTTTAGTCAGACTTTGAATCTAGCACTTTACAAGTCAAAATTTTCGTTCAATTTCCCATGAATTTTGACAAGAAAATTAAACGTCTCAGAATCAAGTTTAAAGTGTTGTTTTATACTAATTATGATATAAGGAGTTTATTAAAAGTGAAAACTTGAGATTTGAAATTTCAAATTTAAATATCAAAGAGGAGTATTACCATCAATATCGAGTTGTAGCATAAATACTATTTATTAAGATATTAAGATACAAAATGAATTAAGATGCCAAACCATGATCAAAATGACATTCCTCTTGAAAATAGGTTTAGTTTTGACAAAGTTATGACGTTTGACTTTGGTCAGACTTTGATCTAGCACTTTACAAGTCTAAATTTTCGTCCATTCCCATGATTTTGACAAGAAAATGAAACATCTCAGAATCAAGTTTAAAATGTTGTTTTATACTAATTATAACATAGGAATTTATTAAAAGTGAAATTAGATTTAAAATTTTCAACTTTCCAAATATCAAAGGGGAGTTTCCATCAATATCGAATTCTAGCAAATACTTTTAGATATTAATAAAAAAGTTGAATGCAGAATGAATTAAGATGCATTTAATATAATTTAAATGATTCAGAATTTAATTTAAGAGGCCAAACCAGATCAAAATGACATTCCTCTTCAAAATCGGCTTTAATTTGACAAAGTTATGACTGTTTGATTTTGGTCAGACGTTGATCTCGCAACTATAAAAATAATAACGATATAAGAAGTTTATTAAAAGTGAAAACTTGAACTTAAATATTTGCAATTTTCAAAATATCAAAGGGGATTATAACCATCAACTCACACGAGGTAAAAAAGTCTAGTGACAGAAAAGCAATTTCTAGCTCAGTATGATACATTTAGGACGAATAAAAAATTAGTTTATCTGTAATTTTAAATAAAATATAATTAATAAAGATTTGTGTAATTACATTGTGCACTGTGAGCAAAAAAAAGGGTGTGCTTTGTACATAAAAATCACTTTTATGCAGTGCCGAATGCCAATTTTAGCCTTTTTTTTTATTAATTTAAATTTTTATTTAAAATTTTAGATAAACTGAATTTTGTCTGTCACAAATTGATATCAGAAATCGTTAGAGCCGTGTTGTCAGAAATCGCCAAAATGTAAGCTAAAAACTTTATTTCACTTTGTAAATGTTACCTGAGTTCTTAGTTTAAAGGTAAGCATAAAAGCCCCTCAATCACACCTTCCCAATGATATATAGAACATATCGGTAGCTTTTATGGTTTGAAACTGTTGAGGTTTCAATTTTAGCGGTTTTTCAAAAAAAGTCGTAAACAAACATTTCTAGATTTTCGAAAAGAAATTAATCCTCATCATTGATTTAAGTTACCTTAGCGCTTTGATGCAAAACACACAAACAAACTGATTTTCATTTCATTTTGAGAAGTCCATCAGAATTTTCAAATTTATTTATCTTTGAACCAGTTATGGATTTAGTGATTGAGGTATCAATCGACGCGTATATTTTAAGTAGAATTTAAAAAAAATAAACAATTTTAGCCAAAAGGCCCCAACAGCCCCATTAGCTGCAATCATCTAAATTTTTCCCTCCCACTCACACCCCCGTATTTCATGACCCAGCAAAATACCATCAATATCGAATTTTACAACTACATTTTTTTTTTTAAGAAATAAATAAAATTTGAATGCAGAATGAATTACGATGCCAAACCATGATCAAAATGACTTTCCTCTTGAAAATCAGTTCAAATTTGACAAAGTTATGACTGTTTGACTTGGTCAGACTTTTGATCTAGCACTTAACAAGTCAAATTTTCGTTCAATTTCCCATGATTTTCACAAGAAAATGAAACGTTTAGGAGTCAAGTTTAAAGTGTTGTTTTATACTAATTATGATATAAGGAGTTTAATAAAAGTGAAAACTTGAGATTTAAAATTTTCAATTTTCAAAATATCAAAATACCATCAATATCGAATTTTAGCACAAATATATTTTAGAAATAAATAAATTTGAATGCAGAATGAATTTAGATGCCAAACCATGATCAAAATGACATTCCTCTTGAAAATCAACTTGAGATTTAAAATTTTCAATTTTCAAAATATCAAAGGGGAGAACTACCATCAATATCGAATTTTAGCATAAATACTTTTTTTTAAGATATTATTAAAATTTGAATGCAGAATGTATTTAGATGCCAAATTATGATCAAAATGACATTCTCTTAAAAAAATCGGTCTAATTTGACAAAGTTATGACTGTTGATTTTGGTCAGACTTTGATCTCGCACTTTAAAAAAATAATAATGATATATGAGTTTATTAAAAGTGAAAACTGAAGATTAAATATTTTCATTTTCAAATTATCAAAGGGGGAGTATTACCATGAAATCGAATTTATAATTTAGAGGCCAAGCCATGATCAAAATGACATTTAGCTTGAAAGTCGGTCAGTTTTGACAAAGTTATGACTTTTGACTTTGGTCAGACTTTGATCTTGCACTTTACATGTCAAATTTTTCGTTTAATTTCCCATGATTTTTGACAAGAAAATGATTCGTCTCAGAATCAATTTTAAAGTGTTGTTTTATACTAATTATGATATAAGGAGTTTATTAAAAGTGAAAACTTGAGATTTAAAATTTTCAATTGCAAAATATCAAAGGGGGAGTATTACCATCAATATCGAATTCTGGCGCAAATACTTTTTTTTAAATTAATAAAATTTGAATGCAGAATGTATTTAGATGCCAAATTATGATCAAAATGACATTCGTCTTGAAAATCAGTTCAAATATGACAATTTTATGACTGTTTGACTTTGGTCAGACTTTGAATCTAGCACTTTACAAGTCAAAATTTTCATTCAATTTCCCATGATTTTTGACAAGAAAAATGAAACGTCTCAGACTAAAGTTTATCGTCTTGTTTTATAGTAATTATAATATAAGGAGTTTATTAAAAGTTAAAACTTGAGACTTAAAATTTTCAATTTTCAAAATATTAAAGGGGGAGTACTCTTACCATCAATATCGAATCTAATTACAAATACTTTTAAGATATTATTAAAATTTGAATGCAAATGAATTTAGATGCCAAACCATGATCAAAATGACATACCCTTGAAAATCAGTTCAAATTTGACAAAGTTATGAATGTTTGATTTGGTCATTTGGATCTTGCACTTTGCATGTCAAATTTTTTCGTTCAATTTAAATATGATTTTTTGACAAGAAAAATAAACTCAGAATCAAGTTTTAAGTGTTGTTTTATACTAATTATGATATAATGAGTTTATTAAAGTGAAAAACTTCAGATTATTAATAAATTTGAATGCAGAATAACATAGATGCCAAACTATGATCAAAATGACATTCAGCGAAAATCGGTTCAGAATTTTGACAAAATTATGACTGTTTGACTTGTCAGACTTGATCTCATGATTTTTGACAAGAAATGAAACGTCTCAGAATCAAGTTAAAAAAAGTGTTGTAATATACTAATTATAATAAAAGGAGTTTATTCAAAGTGAAAACTTGAGATTTAAAATTTTCAACTTCAAAAATATCAAAGGGGGAGTATTACAATCAATATCGAACTAGCACTTTACATGTCAACCATGATCAAAATGACATACCTCTTGAAAATCAGTTCAAATTTGACAAAGTTATGACTGTTTGACTTGGTCAGACTTTGGGT
>NW_022995373.1:6450436-6489779 GCF_004354385.1 Drosophila innubila
TTTCGTTTAATTTCCTGATTTTTTGACAAAAAATGAAACGTCTCAGAATCAAGTTTAAGTGTTGTTTTATACTAATTATGATATAAGGAGTTTATTAAAAGTGAAAACTTGAGATTTAAATTTTCAATTTAAAAATATCAAAATACCATCAATATCGAATTCTAGCACAAATACTTTTTTTTAAGAAATAAATAAAATGCAGAATTAATTTAAATGCAAAACCATGATCAAAATGACATTCCTCTTGAAAATCAGTTCAAATTTGTCAAAGTTATGACGGTTTGAATTTGGTCAGACCTTGGTTATAGCACTATACAAGTCAAATTTTTCGTTCAATTTCCCATGATTTTTGACAAGAAATTTAAACGTCTCAGAATCAAGTTTAAAGTGTTGCTTTATACTAATTATGATATAAGGAGCTTATTAAGAGTGAAATCTTGAGATTTAAAATTTAAAATATTACAATTAATATCCAGCTCTAGCATAAATATTTTTTTTTTAAGATATTAATAAAATTTGAATGCAGAATGAATTAAGATGCCAAACCATGATAAAAATGGCATTCAGCTTGAAAGTCGGTTCAGTTTTGACAAAGTTATGACTGATTGACTTTGGTCAGACTTTGGATATAGCACTTTACATGTCAAATTTTTGTTCAATTTCCAATTTTGACAAAAATATTACGCGCAAAAAAGTATTTTATGCACGAAACTCGCCTTTTGCTCACAGTTACTAATACCAATTTTTCGTTTTTTTTATTAATTTATATTTTTATTTAAAATTTTTACATTAAACTGAATTTTGTTCGTCAAAATTGGATATCAGAAAATTTTCAAACTATTGTTTTCGTCACTAGACTTTTACCTCATTGAGGTTTTTTTTTGTATCAAAAAAATACTATCAATATCGAATTCTAGCACAAATACTTTTTTTTTAAGAAATAAATAAATTTTGCATGCAGAATTAATTTGGATGCCAAGCGATGATCAAAATGACATTCCTCTTGAAAATAATTTCAAATTTGACAAGGCTATGACGGTTTGAATTTGGTCAGACCTTGGTTATAGCACTTAACAAGTCAAATTTTTCGTTCAATTTCCATGATTTTGACAAGAAATTAAACGTCTCAGAATCAAGTTTAAAGTGTTGGTGTGCACTAAAAAATGAAAACTTGAGATTTAAAATTTTCAATGTTCAAAATATCAAAGGGGAGATTACCATCAATATCAATTCTAGCATAAATACTTTTTTTTAAGAAATTAATAAAATTTGAATGCAGAAAATTAGATGAAACCATGATCAAAATGACATTTAGCTTGAAAGTCAGTTCAGTTTGACAAAGTTATGACTGTTTGACTTTGGTCAGACTTTGGATACTTTACAATCAAAATTTTCGTTCAATTTCCATGATTTTGACAAGAAAATGAAACGTCTCAGAATCAAGTTTAAAGTGTTGTTTTATACTAATTATGATATATAGGAGTTTATTAAAAGTGAAAACTTGAGATTTAAATTTTCAATTTTCAAAATATCAAAGGGGAGTATTACCATCAATATCGAACATAAATACTTTTTTTTTAAGAAATTAATAATATTTGAATGCAGAAAGAATTAAGAGGCCAAACCATGATCAAAATGACATTCCTCTTGAAAATCAGTTCAAATTTGACAAAGTTATGACTGTTTGACTTTGGTCAGACTTTGGATCTAGCACTTTACATGTCAAATTTTTCGTTCAATTTCCATGATTTTGACAAAGAAAATTACGTCTCAGAATCAAGTTTATTAAAGTAAAAGAAAAAACTTGAGATTTAAAATTTTCAATTTAAAATATCAAGGAGGTATTAATACCAATTCTGCATAAAAACTTTTTTAAAGATATTAATAAAATTTGAATGCAGAATGAATTAGATGCCAAACCATGATCAAATGACATTAAGCTTGAAAATCAGTTCAAGACAAAGTTATGACTGTTTGACTTTGGTCAGACTTTGGATCTACACTTTAGTCAAAATTTTCGTTCAATTTCCATGATTTTGAAAAGAAAATCAAACGTCACAGAATCAAGTTTAAAGTGTTGGTGTATACTAATCATGATATAAGGAGTTTATAAAAAATGAAAACTTGAGATTAAAAAATTTCAATTTTCAAAATATCAAAGGGCGGAGTATTACCATCAATATCGAATTTAGCATAAATACTTTTTTAAAGTATTATTTTGATGCAGAAAGAATTAAGATGCCAAACCATGATCAAAATGACATTCAGCTTGAAAGTCAGTTCAGTTTTGACAAAGTTATGACGGTTTGACTTTGGTCAGACTTTGGATCTAGCACTTTACAAGTCAAAATTTTCGTTCAATTTCCCATGATTTTTGACAAGAAAATGATACGTCTCAGAATCAAGTTTAAAGTGTTGTATTATACTAATTATGATATAAGGAGTTTATTAAAAGTGAAAACTTAAGATTAAAAATTTTCAACTTTATAAATATCAAAAGGGGGAATATTACAATCAATATCGAGCTCTAGCATAAATACTTTTATAAAAAATATTGATAAAATTTTAATGCAGAATGAATTTAGATGCCAAACCATGATCAAAATGACATTCCTCTTGAAAATCAATTCAAATTTAACAAAGTTATGACTGTTTGACTTTGGTCAGACTTTGGATCTAGCAATTGTTCGTTCAATTTCCCATGATTTTTGACAAGAAAATGAAACGTCTCAGAATCAAGTTTAAAGTGTTGCTTTATACTAATTATGATATAAGGAGTTTATTAAAAGTGAAAGCTTGAGATTTAAAATTTTAAATTTAAAATATTACAATTAATATCCAGCTCTAGCATAAATATTTTTTTTTTAAGATATTAATAAAATTTGAATGCAGAATGAATTAAGATGCCAAACCATGATAAAAATGGCATTCAGCTTGAAAGTCGGTTCAGTTTTGACAAAGTTATGACTGTTTGACTTTGGTCAGACTTTGGATCTAGCAGTTTACATGTCAAATTTTTCGTTCAATTTCCCATGATTTTTGACAAGAAAATGATACGCCTCAGAATCAAGTTTTAAGTGTTGCTTTATACTAATTATGATATAAGGAGTTTATTAAAAGTGAAAACTTGAGACTTAAAATTTTCAATTTTAAAAATATCAAAATACCATCAATATCGAATTCTAGCACAAATACTTTTTTTTAAGAAATAAATAAAAGGCAGAATTAATTTAGATGCAAAACCATGATCAAAATGACATTCCTCTTGAAATCTGTTCAATTTTTTTAGAGTTATGACGGTTTGAATTTGGTCAGACCTTGGTTATAGCACTTTACAAGTCAAATTTTTCGTTCAATTTCCCATGATTTTTGACAAGAAAATTAAACGTCTCAGAATCAAGTTTAAAGTGTTGGTGTACACTAAAGAATGAAAACTTGAGATTTAAAATTTTCAATTTTCAAAATATCAAAGGGGCGAGTAATACCATAAATTTCGAATTCTAGCATAAATACTTTTTTTTAAGAAATTAATAATATTTGAATGCAGAAAGAATTAAGAGGCCAAACCATGATCAAAATGACATTCAAATTCAAATTTTTCGCTCAATTTCCCATGATTTTTGACAAGAAAATGAAACGCCTCAGAATCAAGTTTAAAGTGTTGCTTTATACTAATTATGATATCAGGAGTTTACTTAAAGTGAAATCTTGAGATTTAAAATTTTAAATTTAAAATATTACAATTAATATCCAGCTCTAGCATAAATATTTTTTTTTTTAAGATATTAATAAAATTTGAATGCAGAATGAATTAAGATGCCAAACCATGATAAATACGTCTCAGAATCAAGTTTAAAGTGTTGCTTTATGCTAATTATGATATAAGGAGTTTATTTTTAGAAGATATTAATAAAAATTTGAATGCAGAATGAATTTAGATGCCAAACCGTGATCGAAATGACATTAAGCTTGAAAGTCGGTTCAGTTTTTACAAAGTTATGACGGGTTGACTTTAGTCAAACTTTATATCTAGCACTTTACAGATCAAAATATTCGTTCAATTTCCCATGATTTTTGACAAGAAAATGAAACGTCTCTGAATCAAGTTTAAAGGGTTGCTTTATACTAATTATGATATAAGGAGCTTATTAAAAGTGAAAACTTAAGATTTAAAATTTTCAATTTTAAAAATCACTGCTGACGGCAGTTCTCGTTAGTGACGAAAGCAGCACGAAGGGTGCGAAATAAAAATTCTTATAAAAAATACGCGTTGATTGATATCTTGATGAGCCAAGTCCGTTAACTGGTTGAAAAGATAAATAAATTTAAAATTTAGTGGACTTCTCAAAATGAAATGAAGAGTTAGTTTCTTTGTTTGTATGTTTGTCTGTTTGTATCAAAGCGCTAAAAAAGCTTAGATGTAATGATGGGGATTTATTCCTTTTTGAAAACCTAGAAATGTTTGTTTTACGACTTTTTCAATTTCCCGCTAATTTAGCGGGAAAACGCTCAATCCCTTAATTATTATCAACGGTTTTCCAAACCATAGAAGCGACAGATATGTTCTATATATCATTGGAAGGGTGTGCTTATGCGTACCTTAAAACTTTTTTTCTAAAGTATTCAGGTAACATTTTACAGGTGATATAATGTTTTTAAGCTTACATTTTGGCGATTTCTGACAAAACTGCTCTCACGATTTCTGTTAAACTATATGTACAATTTCGCGTAACATAAATTTTGGTCGAGGGGTTTGGAAGATATTACCTGTTAAGTGAATAAATACATTTTTCTATCGGTCGAAAATCACGTTTTAGTACGAAAAACTTTCTGGTTTTATGAATATCTCCAACCAAAACTGGTTTTATATCCTGACCAAAGTTGGTTCAAATCAGGACTACTATATATCATATAGCTGTCATAGGACCGATCGGGTCAAGATTAGGTTTAGTATGGAAAACTTGTTTGTTTTTTTTGTTGAAATTTTAACCAAATTGATAGCATGCATTTAACTCAGTTTAAAAAAATCTGACCGACCAGTTCTTATCGGACTATATCATATATTAATCGGTCAATATAGGTCTTAGTATGATAACTTTCTGTTTTGAATATCGTAGCTAAACTAATAGAATTGCATTTAAATTAGACTTTATGTTCTGACCAAAGTTGGTTCTAATCGAACCACTATATCATATAGCTTTGCCATAGGACCGATCAAGCGAAATTCAAGTCTTGGTATGAAAACTTTTATTTTCATGTGAAGTACGAGGGATCTCCGACAGTAAGTAATAAAAGCAGTAGCAACGCAAACAAAAGCGAGCGAGGTGGCAGCTACTACTTTCTTATAATTAAGAAAAAAATTTCTTAAATATTTTTGCCTGCATTAATGATAAAGTTACAATGTCAAAAAGCAAAAAGCAGTGCAAAAAAATTTCTGATATTTTACAAAAAAAAAAAGTTCTACACGGTAAAATCTTGAGTGACGGCAATTTATAGTCAAAATTTCTGATTTCCAATTTTGTGACGAACAAATTCAGTCCAATCTAAAAATTTTAAATAAATATAAATTAATAAAAAAAAGCGAAAAAATTGGCATTCGGCACTGCGCAAGTAATTTTTTATGACAAAGAAGCTCACCTTTTGTACAGTACACAATGCCAATTTTCGTTTTTTTTTTATTAATTTATATTTTTATTTTAAAATTTTTAGACGACTAGTTTGTTCGTCACATTGGATATCAGAAATTGCTTTTAGTAACTGAACTTTTAGATTTAAAATTTTTTTTCAAATATCAAGAAATACTATCAATATCAATTCTAGCATAAATACTTTTTTTTTTAGAAATAAATAAAATTTGCATGCAGAATTAATTTGGATGCCAAGCGATGATCAAAATGACATTCCCCTTGAAAATCATTTCAAATTTGACAAAGCTATGACGGTTTCAATTTGGTCAGACCTTGGTTATAGCACTTTACAAGTCAAATTTTTCGTTCAATTTCAATATTATACTAATTATGATATAAGGAGTATATCAAAAGTGAAAACTTGAGATTTCACATTTTTAATTTTCAAAATATCAAAATACCATCAATATCGAATTTTAGCATGAATACTTTTTTTTAAGATATTAATAAAATTTGAATGCAGAATGAATGTAGATGCCAAACCATGATCAAAATGATATTCCTATTGAAAATCAGTTCAAATTTGACAAAGTTATAACGGTTTGACTTTAGTCAGACTTTGGATCTAGCACTTTGCAAGTCCAATTTTTCGTTCAATTTCCCATGATTTTTGACAAGAAAATGATACGTCTCAGAATCAAGTTTAAAGTGTTGTATTATACTAATTATGATATAAGGAGTTTATTAAAAGTGAAAACTTGAGATTTAAAATTTTCAATTTTCAAAATATCAAATACCATCAATATCGAATTCTAGCATAAATACTTTTTTTTAAGATTAATAAAATTTGAATGCAGAATGAATTAGATGCCAAACCATGATCAAAATGACATTTCTCTTGAAAATCAGTTCAAATTTGACAAAGTTATGACTGTTTGACTTTGGTCAGACTTTGGATCTAGCACTTTACAAGTCAAATTTTCGTTCAATTTCCATGATTTTTGACAAGAAAATGAAACGTCTCATAATAAAGTTTAAAGTGTTGTTTTATACTAATTATGATATAAGGAGTTTATTAAAAGTGAAAACTTGAGATTTAAAATTTTCAATTTTCAAAATATCAAAGGGGGGAGTATTACCATCAATATCGAATTTAGCATAAATACTTTTTTTAAGATATTAATAAAATTTGAATGCAGAATGAATTAGATGCCAAACCATGATCAAAATGACATTCCTTGAAAATCAGTTCAAATTTGACAAAGTTATGACGTTTGACTTTGGTCAGACTTTGGATCTAGCACTTTACAAGTCAAATTTTCGTTCAATTTCCATGATTTTGACAAGAAAATGAAACGTCTCAGAATCAAGTTTAAAGTGTTGTATTATACTAATTATGATATAAGGAGTTTATTAAAAGTGAAAACTTGAGATTTAAAATTTTCAATTTTCAAAATATCAAATACCATCAATATCGAATTCTAGCATAAATACTTTTTTTTAAGATATTAATAAAATTTGAATGCAGAATGAATTAAGATGCCAAACCATGATCAAAATGGCATTCCTCTTGAAAATCAGTTCAAATTTGACAAAGTTATGACTGTTTGACTTTGGTCAGACTTTGGATCTAGCACTTTACAAGTCAAATTTTCGTTCAATTTCCCATGATTTTGACAAGAAAATGAAACGTCTCAGAATCAAGTTTAAAGTGTTGTTTTATACTAATTATGATATAAGGAGTTTATTAAAAGTGAAAACTTGAGATTTAAAATTTTCAATTTTCAAATATCAAAGGGGAGTATTACCATCAATATCGAGCTAGCATAAATACTTTTTTTTAAGATATTAATAAAATTTGAATGCAGAATGAATTAGATGCCAAACCATGATCAAAATGACATTCCTCTTGAAAATCAGTTCAAATTTGACAAAGTTATGACTGTTTGACTTTGGTCAGACTTTGGATCTAGCAGTTTACATGTCAAATTTTTCGTTCAATTTCCCATGATTTTTGACAAGAAAATGATACGCCTCAGAATCAAGTTTTAAGTGTTGCTTTATACTTATTATGATATAAGGAGTTTATTAAAACTGAAAACTTGAGACTTAAAATTTTCAATTTTAAAAATATCAAAATACCATCAATATCGAATTCTAGCACAAATACTTTTTTTTAAGAAATAATAAAATTTGAATGCAGAATGAATTAGATGCCAAACCATGATCAAAATGACATTCCTCTTGAAAATCAGTTCAAATTTGACAAAGTTATGACTGTTTGACTTTGGTCAGACTTTGATCTAGCACTTTACAAGTCAAATTTTCGTTCAATTTCCATGATTTTGACAAGAAAATGAAACGTCTCAGAATCAAGTTTAAAGTGTTGTTTTATACTAATTATGATATAAGGAGTTTATTAAAAGTGAAAACTTGAGATTTAAAATTTTCAATTTTCAAAATATCAAAGGGGAGTATTACCATCAATATCGAATTTAGCATAAATACTTTTTTTTAAGATATTAATAAAATTTGAATGCAGAATGAATGTAGATGCCAAACCATGATCAAAATGACATTTCTCTTGAAAATCAGTTCAAGTTTGACAAAGTTATGACTGTTTGACTTTGGTCAGACTTTGGATCTAGCACTTTACAAGTCAAATTTTTCGTTCAATTTCCCATGATTTTTGACAAGAAAATGATACGTCTCAGAATCAAGTTTAAAGTGTTGTATTATACTAATTATGATATAAGGAGTTTATTAAAAGTGAAAACTTGAGATTTAAAATTTTCAATTTTTAAAATATCAAAATACCATCAATATCGAATTCTAGCACAAATACTTATTTTTAAGAAATCAATAAAATTTGAATGCAGAATGAATTAAGATGCCAAACCATGATCAAAATGACATTCCTCTTGGAAATCAGTTCAAATTTGACAAAGTTATGACTGTTTGACTTTGGTCAGACTTTGGATCTAGCACTTTACAAGTCAAATTTTTCGTTCAATTTCCATGATTTTGACAAGAAAATGAAACGTCTCAGAATCAAGTTTAAAGTGTTGTTTTATACTAATTATGATATAAGGAGTTTATTAAAAGTGAAAACTTGAGATTTAAAATTTTCAATTTCAAATATCAAAGGGGAGTATTACCATCAATATCGAATTTAGCATAAATACTTTTTTTTAAAAATATTAATAAATTTGAATGCAGAATGAATTAGATGCCAAACCATGATCAAAATGACATTCCTCTTGAAAATCAGTTCAAATTTGACAAAGTTATGACTGTTTGACTTTGGTCAGACTTTGGATCTAGCACTTTACATGTCAAATTTTCGTTCAATTTCCCATGATTTTTGACAAGAAAATGAAACGTCTCAGAATCAAGTTTAAAGTGTTGTTTATACTAATTATGATATAAGGAGTTTATTAAAAGTGAAAACTTGAGATTTAAAATTTTCAATTTTCAAAATATCAAAGGGATTACCATCAATATCGAGCTCTAGCATAAATACTTTTTTTAAGAAATCAATAAAATTTGAATGCAGAATGAGTTAAGATGCCAAACAATGATCAAAATGACATTCCTCTTGAAAATCAGTTCAAGTTTTACAAAGTTATGACTGTTTGACTTTGGTCAGACTTTGGATCTAGCACTTTACATGTCAAATTTTTCGTTCAATTTCCCATGATGATTGAAGAGAAAATGATACGTCTCAGAATCAAGTTTAAAGTGTTGTTTTATACTAATTATGATATAAGGAGTTTATTAAAAGTGAAAACTTGAGATTTAAAATTTTCAATTTGCAAAATATCAAAGGGGGGAGTATTACCAACAATATCGAATTCCAGCATAAATAATTTTTTTTAAATGTTATTAAAATTTGAATGCAGAATGAATTTAGATGCCAAACCATGATTGAAATGAAATTCCTCCTAAAAATCAGTTCAAATTTGACATAGTTATGACTGTTTGACTTTGGTCAGACTTTGGATCTAGCACTACACAAGTCAAATTTTTCGTTAAATTTCCCATGATTTTTTACAAGAAAATGAAACGTCTGAGAATCAAGTTTAAAGTGTTGTTTTATACGTATTAGCAGTTTATTAAAAGTGAAATCTTGAGATTTTAAAATTATTACCATCAATATCGAACTCTAGCATAAATACTTTTGATATAAATTAATAAAATTTGAATGCAGAATGAATTAAGATGCCAAACCATTATCAAAATAACATTTCTCTTGAAAATCAATTCAAATTTGACAAAGCTATGACGGTTTGACTTTGGTCAGACTTTGGATCTAGCACTTTACATATCAATTTTTCGTTCAATTTCCAATGATTTTTGACAAGAAAATGATACGTCTCAGAATCAAGTTTAAAGTGTTGTATTATACTAATTATGATATAAGGAGTATTTCAAAAGTGAAAACTTGAGATTTAAAATTTTCAATTTTCAAAATATCAAAGGGGGGAGTATTACCATCAATATCGAATTCTAGCATAAATACTTTTTTTTTTAAGAAATTAATAAAATTTGAATGCAGAATGAAGTAAGATGCCACATTGTGATCAAAATTACATTCCTCTTGAAAATCAGTTCAAGTTTTACAAAGTTATGACTGTTTGACTTTGGTCAGACTTTGGATCTAGCACTTTACATGTCAAATTTTTCGTTCAATTTCCCATGATTTTTGACAAGAAAATGAAACGTCTCAGAGTCAAGCTAAAAGTGTTGTTTTATACTAATTATGATATAAGGAGCTTATTAAAAGTGAAAGCTTGAGATCTTAAACATCTCAGAATCAAGTTTAAAGCATGTTTTGTACTAATTATGATATAAGGAGCTTATTAAAAGTGAAAACTTGAGATTTAAAATTATCAATTTTCAAAATATCAAAGGGGGGAGAATTACCATCAATATCGAGCTCTAGCATAAATACTTGTTATATAAATTAATCAAATTTGAATGCAGAATGAGTTAAGATGCCAAACAATGATCAAAATGACATTCCTCTTGGAAATCAGTTCAAATTTGTCAAAGTTATGACTGATTGACTTTGGTCAGACTTTGGATCTAGCACTTTACATGTCAAATTTTTCGTTCAATTTTCCATGATTTTTGACAAGAAAATAAAACGTCTCAGAATCAAGTTTAAAGTGTTGTATTATACTAATTATGATATAAGGAGTTTATTATATGTGAAAACTTGAGATTTAAAACTTTCAACTTTCCAAATATCAAAGGGGGGAGTATTACAATCAATATCGAGTTTTAGCATAAATCCTTTTTTTTTTAGATATTGATAAAATTTGAATGCAGAATGAATGTAGATGATAAACCATGATCAAAATGACATTCCTCTTGAAAATCAGTTCAAATTTGACAAAGTTATGACTGTTTGACTTTGGTCAGACTTTGGATCTAGCACTTTACATGTCAAATTTTTCGTTCAATTTCCCATGATTTTTGACAAGAATATTAAACGACTCAGAATCAAGTTTAAAGTGTTGGTGTACACTAATTATGATATAAGGATTTTATAATAAATGAAAACTTGAGATTTAAAATTTTCAATTTTCAAAATATATAAGGGGCGAGTATTACCATAATTTTCGAATTCTAGCATAAATACTTTTTATATATATTAATAAAATTTGAATGCAGAATGAATTAAGATGCCAAACCATGATCAAAATGACATTCCTCTTGAAGATCAGTTCAAATTTGTAAAAGTTATGACGGTTTGAATTTGGTCAGACTTTGGATCTAGCACTTTACAAGTCAAATTTTTCGTTAAATTTCCCATGATTTTTGACAAAAAAATGAAACGTCTCAGAATCAGGTTTAAAGTGTTGTATTATACTAATTATAAGAAGTATATTTAAAGTGAAAACTTGAGATTAAAAATTTTCAATTATCCAAATATCAAAGGGGGGAGTATTACAATCAATATCAAATTCTAGCAGAAATAACTCTTTTTTTGAAATAAATAAAATTTGAATGCAGAATGAATTTAGATTCCAAACCATGATCAAAATGAAATTCCTTTTGAAAATCAGTTCAAATTTGTCAAAGCTATGACGGTTTGAATTTGGTCAGACAGACTCAGAAAACGTCTCAGAGTCAAGTTTAAAGTGTTGTTTTATACTAATTATGATATAAGGAGTTTATTAAAAGTGAAAGCTTGAGATTTAAAATTTTAAATTTTCAAAAAATCAAAGGGGGGAGTATTACCATAAATATCGAACTCTAGCATAAATAATTTTTATAAAAATTAATTAAATTTGAATGCAGAATGAATTAAGATGCCAAGCCATGATCAAAATGACATTCAGCTTGAAAGTCGGTTCAGTTTTGACAAAGTAATGACGGTTTGACTTTGGTCAGACTTTGAATCTAGCACTTAAAAAGTCAAAATTTTCGTTCAATTTTCCATGATTTTTGACAAGAAAATGATACGTCTCAGAATCAAGTTTAAAGTGTTGTATTATACTAATTATGATATAAGGAGTATATCAAAAGTGAAAACTTGAGATTTCAAATTTTTAATTTTCAAAATATCAAAATACCATCAATATCGAGTTTTAGCATAAATACTTTTTTTTAAGATATTAATAAAATTTGAATGCAGAATGAATGTAGATGCCAAACCATGATCAAAATGACATTTCTCTTGATAATCAGTTCAAGTTTGACAAAGTTATGACTGTTTGACTTTGCTCAGACTTTGGACTTTGCAAGTCAAATTTTTCGTTCAATTTCCCATGATTTTTGACAAGAAAATTAAACGTCTAAGAATGAAGGGGAGTATTACCATCAATATCGAATTCTAGCATAAATATTTTTTTTAGGAAATTAATAAAATTTGAATGCAGAATGAAACAAGATGCCACATTATGATCAAAAAAACATTCCTCTTGAAAATCAGTTCAAGTTTTACAAAGTTATGACTGTTTGACTTTGGTCAGACTTTGGATCTAGCACTTTACATGTCAAATTTTTCGTTCAATTTCCCATGATTTTTGACAAGAAAATGAAACGTCTCAGTGTCAAGCTAAAAGTGTTGTTTTATACTAATTATGATATAAGGAGCTTATTAAAAGTAAAAGCTTTAGATCTTTAATTTTCAATTTCCAAAATATCAAAGGGGGGAGTATTACCATGAATATCGAGCTCTAGCATAAATACTTTTTTTTAAGATATTAATAAAATTTGAATGCAGAATGAGTTAAGATGCCAAACCATGATCAAAATGACATTCAGCTTGAAAGTCGGTTCAGTTTTGACAAAGTTATGACTGTTTGACTTTGGTCAGACTTTGGATCTAGCACTTTACAAGTCAAATTTTTCGTTCAATTTCCCATGATTTTTGACAAGAAAATGATACGTCTCGGAATCAAGTTTAAAGTGTTGTTTTATACTAATTATGATATAAGGAGTTTATTAAAAGTGAAAGCTTTAGATTTAAATATTTCAACTTTCAAAATATAAAAGGGGGAGTATTACCATCAATATCGAATTCTAGCATAAATACTTTTTCTTAAGATATTAATAAAATTTGAATGCAGAATGAATTAAGATGCCAAACCATGATCAAAATGACATTCAGCTTGAAAGTCGGTTCAGTTTTGACAAAGTTATGACTGTTTGACTTTGGTCAGACTTTGGATCTAGCACTTTACAAGTCAAATTTTTCGTTCAATTTCCCATGATTTTTGACAAGAAAATGAAACGTCTGAGAATCAAGTTAAAAGTGTTGTTTTATACTAATTATGATATAAGGAGCTTATTAAAAGTGAAAGCTTGAGATCTTAAACATCTCAGAATCAAGTTTAAAGCATGTTTTGTACTAATTATGATATAAGGAGCTTATTAAAAGTGAAAACTTGAGATTTAAAATTATCAATTTTCAAAATATCAAAGGGGGGAGAATTACCATCAATATCGAGCTCTAGCATAAATACTTGTTATATAAATTAATCAAATTTGAATGCAGAATGAGTTAAGATGCCAAACAATGATCAAAATGACATTCCTCTTGGAAATCAGTTCAAATTTGTCAAAGTTATGACGGATTGAATTTGGTCAGACCTTAGTTATAGCACTTTACAAGTCAAATTCTTCGTTCAATTTCCCATGATTTTTGACAAGAAAATGAAACGTCTCAGAATCAAGTTAAAAGTGTTGTTTTATACTAATTATGATATAAGGATTTTATTAAAAGTGAAAACTTGTGATTTAAAATTTTAAATTTTCAAAATATCAAAGGGGGGAGTATTACCATCAATATCGAATTCTAGCATAAATATTTTTTTTTAAGACGTTAATAAAATTTTAATGCAGAATGAATTTAGATGCCAAACCATGATCGAAATGAAATTCCTCCTGAAAATCAGTTCAAATTTGACATAGTGATGACTGGACTTTGGATCTAGCATTAACAAGTCAAATTCTTCGTTCAATTTCCCATGATTTCGGACAAGAAAATGAAACGTTTTAGAATCAAGTTTAAAGTGTTGTTTTATACTAATTATGATATAAGAAGTTTATTAAAAGTGAAAACTTGAGATTTAAAATTTGCAACTCTCCAAATATCAAAGGGGGGAGTATTACCATCAATATCGAATTCTAGCATAAATACTTTTTTTTAAGACGTTAATAAAATTTGAATGCAGAATGAATTTAGATGCCAAACCATGATCAAAATGAAATTCCTCTTGAAAATCAGTTCAAATTTGACATAGTTATGACTGGACTTTGGATCTAGCACTTTACAAGTCAAATTTTTCGTTCAATTTCCCATGATTTTTGACAAGAAAATGAAACGTCTCAGAATCAAGTTTAAAGTGTTGTATTATACTAATTATGATATAAGGAGTTTATTAAAAGTGAAATCTTGAGATTTAAAATTTAATATTTTCAAAATATCAAAGGGGGGAGTATTACTATCAATATCGAATTCTATTATAAATACTTTTTTTTAAGATTTTAATAAAATTTGAATGCAGAATGAATTTAGATGCCAAACCATGATCAAAATGACATTCCTCTTGAAAATCAGTTCAAATTTGACAAAGTTATGACTGTTTGACTTTGGTCAGACTTTGGATCTAGCACTTTACAAGTCAAATTTTTCGTTCAATTTCCCATGATTTTGACAAGAAAATGAAACGTCTCAGAATCAAGTTTAAAGTGTTGTTTTATACTAATTATGATATAAGGAGTTTATTAAAAGTGAAAACTTGAGATTTAAAATTTAAATTTTCAAAATATCAAAGGTATTACCATCAATATCGAATTCTAGCATAAATACTTTTTTTTAAGATATTAATAAAATTTGAATGCAGAATGAATTTAGATGCCAAACCATGATCAAAATGACATTCTTGAAAATCAGTTCAGTTTGACAAAGTTATGACTGGTTTGACTTTAATCAGACTTTGGATCTAGCACTTTACATGTCAAATTTTTCGTTCAATTTTCCATGATTTTTGACAAGAAAATGAAACGTCCCAGAATCACGTATAAAGTGTTGTTTTATACTAATTATGAAACAAGGAGTTTATTAAAAGTGAAAACTTGAAATTTAAAATTTTGAATTCTAGCATAAATACTTTTTTTTAAAGATATTTATTAAATTTAAATACATGATGTTTGACAAAAAAATGAAACGTTTCATAGTCAAGTTTTAAGTGTTGTTTTATACTAATTATGATATAAGGAGTTTATTAAAAGTGAAAACTTGAGATTTAAAATTTTCAAATTTCAAAATATCAAAGGGGGGAGTATTACCATCAATATCGAATTTTAGCATAAATATTTTTTTTTAAAGATATTTATAAAATTTGAGTGCAGAATTAATTTAGATGCCAAACTATGATCGAAATGAAATTCCTCCTGAAAATCAGTTCAAATTTGACACAGTTAAGACTATTTGACTTTGGTCAGACTTTGGATCTAGCATTAACAAGTCAAATTTTTCGTTCAATTTCCTATGATTGTTGACAAGAAAATGAAACGTTTTAGAATCAAGTTTAAAGTGTTGTTTTATACTAATTATGATATAAGGATTAAAAGTAAAACTTGAGATTTAAAATTTTCAATTTTCAAAATATCAAAGGGGAGTATTACCATCAATATCAATCTAGCATAAAACTTTTTTTAAATATTAATAAAATTTGAATGCAGAATGAATTAAGATGCCAAACCATGATCAAAATGACATTCCTCTTGGAAATCAGTTCAAATTTGACAAAGTTATGACTGTTTGACTTTGGTCAGACTTTGGATCTAGCACTTTACAAGTCAAATTTTTCGTTCAATTTCCCATGATTTTTGACAAGAAAATGAAACGTCTCAGAGTCAAGTTTAAAGTGTTGTTTTATACTAATTATGATATAAGGAGTTTATTAAAAGTGAAAACTTGAGATTTAAAATTTTCAATTTTCAAAATATCAAAGGGGGGAGTATTACCATCAATATCGAATTCTAGCATAAATACTTTTTCTTAAGATATTAATAAAATTGGAATGCAGAATGAAATAAGATGCCAAACCATGATCAAAATGACATTCAGCTTGAACGTCTGTTCAGCTTTGACAAAGTAATGACTGTTTGACTTTGGTCAGACTTTGGATCTAGCACTTTACAAGTCAAATTTTTCGTTCAATTTCCCATGATTTTTGACAAGAAAATGAAACGTCTCAGAATCAAGTTAAAAGTGTTGTTTTATACTAATTATGATATAAAGAGTTTATTAGAAGTAAAAGCTTGTGATTTAAAAATTTCAATTTTCAAAATATCAAAGGGGGGAGTATTACCATCAATATCGAATTCAAGCATGAAAACTTTTTTTAAAAGATATTTATAAAAATTTGAATGCAGAATGAATTAAGATGCCATACCGTGATCGAAATGACATTAAGCTTGAAAGTCGGTTCAGTTTTGACAAAGTTATGACTGTTTGACTTTGGTCAGACTTTGGTTATAGCACTTTACAAGTCAAATTTTTCGTTCAATTCCCATGATTTTTGACAAGAAAATGAAACGTCTCAGAATCAAGTTTAAAGTGTTGTTTTATACTAATTATGATATAAGGAGTTTATTAAAAGTGAAAACTTGTGATTTAAAATTTTCAATCTTCAAAATATCAAAGGGGGGAGTATTACCAACAATATCGAATTCTAGCATAAATACTTTTTTTTTAAGATATTAATAAAATTTGAATGCAGAATGAATGTAGATGCCAAACCATGATCGAAATGAAATTCCTCCTGAAAATCAGTTCAAATTTGACATAGTTATGACTGTTTGACTTTGATCAGACTTTTGATCTAGCAGTTAACAAGTCAAATTTTTCGTTCATTTTCCCATGGTTTTTACAAGAAAATAAAACTTCTCAAAATCCAGCTTAAAGTGTTGATATATACTAATTATGATATAAAGAGTTTACTAAAAGTGAAAACTTGAGATTTAAAATTTTTAATTTTCAAAATATCAAATGGGGAGTACTACCATCAATATCGAATTCTAGCATAAATACTTTTTTTTTTTAAATTAATAATATTTGAATGCAGAATGAAATTAGATGCCAAATTATGATCAAAAAGACATTCCTCTTGAAAATCAGTTAAAATTTGACAAAATTATAACTGTTTGACTTTGGTCAGACTTTGGATCTAGCACTTTACACGACAAATTTTTTGTTTAATTTCCCATGATTTTTGACAAGAGAATGAAACGTTTTAGAATCAAGTTTAAAGTGTTGTATTATACTAATTATGATATAAGAGTTTATTAAAAGTGAAAACTTGAGATTTAAAATTTAATATTTTCAAAATATCAAAGGGGGGAGTATTACTATCAATATCGAATTCTATTATAAATACTTTTTTTTAAGATTTTAATAAAATTTGAATGCAGAATGAATTTAGATGCCAAAACATGATCGAAATGAAACTCCTCCTGAAAATCAGTTCAAATTTGACACAGTTAAGACTGTTTGACTATGGTCAGACTTTGGATCTAGCATTAACAAGTCAAATTTTTCGTTCAATTTCCCATGATTTTTGACAAGAAAATGAAAGGTTTCAGAATCAAGTTTAAAGTGTTGTTTTATACTAATTATGATATAAGGAGTTTATTAAAGTGAAAACTTGAGATTTAAAATTTTCAATTTTCAAAATAAAGGGAGAGTATTACCATCAATATCGAATTCTAGCATAAATATTTTTTTTAAGATATTAATAAAATTTGAATGCAGAATGAATTAGATGCCAAACCATGATCAAAATGACATTCTCTTGAAAATCAGTTCAAATTTGACAAAGTTATGACTGTTTGACTTTGTCAGACTTTGGATCTAGCACTTTACAAGTCAAATTTTTCGTTCAATTTCCCATGATTTTTGACAAGAAAATGAAACGTCTCAGAATCAAGTTTAAAGTGTTGTTTATACTAATTATGATATAAGGAGTTTATTAAAGTGAAAACTTGAGATTTAAAATTTTCAATTTCAAAATATCAAAGGGGAGTATTACCATCAATATCGAATTCTAGCATAAATACTTTTTTAAGATATTAATAAAATTTGAATGCAGAATGAATTTAGATGCCAAACCATGATCAAAATGAATTCCTCTTGAAAATCAGTTCAAATTTGACAAAGTTATGGCTGGACTTTGATCTAGCACTTTACAAGTCAAATTTTTCGTTCAATTTCCCATGATTTTTGACTAGAAAATGTAACGTCTCAGAATCAAGTTTAAAGTGTTGTTTTATAATAATTATGATATAAGGAGTTTATTAAAAGTGAATTCTTGAGATTTAAAATTTTCTATTTTCAAAATATCAAAGGGGGGAGTATTACCATCAATATCGAATTCTAGCTTAAATACTTTTTTTAAAGATGTTAATAAAATTTGAATGCAGAATGATTTTAGATGCTAAACCATGATCAAAATAACATTAAGCTTGAAAATCGTTCAAAGACAAAGTTATGACTGTTTGACTTTGGTCAGACTTTGGATCTAGCACTTTACATGTCAAATTTTTCGTTCAATTTTCCATGATTATTGACAAGAAAATGAAACGTCTCAAAATCACGTATAAAGTTTTGTTTTATACTAATTATGAAATAAGGAGTTTATTAAAAGTGAAAGCTTGAGATTAAAAATTTTGAATTCTAGCATAAATACTTTTTTTTAAGATATTAATTTAATTTAAATACATGATTTTTAACAAGAAAATTAAACGTTTTAGAGTCAAGTTTGAAGTGTTGTTTTATACTAATTATGATATAAGGAGTTTATTAAAAGTGAAAACTTGAGATTTAAAATTTTCAATTTTCAAAATATCAAAGGGGGGAGTATTACCATCAACATCGTATTCTAGCATAAATACTTTTTTTTTAAGATATTAATATAATTTGAATGCAGAATGAATTTAGATGTAAACCATGATCAAAATGAAATTCCTTTGAAAATCAGTTCAAATTTGACAAAGTTATGACTGTTTGACTTTGGTCAGACTTTGGATCTAGCACTTTACAAGTCAAATTTTCGTTCAATTTCCCATGATTTTTGACAAGAAAATGAAGCGTCTCAAAATCAAGTTTAAAGTGTTGTTTTATACTAATTATGATATAAGGAGTTTATTAAAGTGAAAACTTGAGATTTAAATTTTCAATTTTCAAAATATCAAAGGGAGATTACCATCAATATCGAATTCTAGCATAAATACTTTTTTTAAAATATAATAAAACTTGAATGCAGACTGAACTAAGATGCTAAACCATGATCAAAATGACATTCCTCTTGAAAATCAGCTCAAATTTGGCAAAGTTATGACTGTTTGACTTTGGTCAGACTTTGGATCTAGCACTTTACAAGTCAAATTTTTCGTTCAATTTCCCATGATTTTTGACAAGAAAATGAAACGTCTCAGAATCAAGTTTAAAGTGTTGTTTTATACTAATTATGATATAAGGAGTTTATTAAAAGTGAAAACTTGAGATTTAAAATTTTCAATTTTCAAAATATCAAAGGGGGGAGTATTACCATCAATATCGAATTCTAGCATAAATACTTTTTTTTTTAAGAAATTAATAAAATTTGAATGCAGAATGAATTTAGATGCCAAACCATGATCAAAATGAATTCTCTTGAAAATCAGTTCAAATTTGACAAAGTTATGACTGTTTGACTTTGGTCAGACTTTGAGATCTCACATTTTACAAGTCAAATTTTTTCATCAATTTCCCATGATTTTTGACAAGAAAATGAAACGTCTCAAAATCAAGTTTAAAGTGTTGTTTTATACTAATACTAATATGATATAAGGAGTTTATTAAAAGTGAAAACTTGAGATTTAAAATTTTCAATTTTCAAAATATCAAAGGGGGAGTATTACCATCAATATCGAATTCTAGCATAAATATTTTTTTTTAAGACATTAATAAAATTTGAATGCAGAATGAATGTAGATGCCAAACCATGATCAAAATGACATTCCTCTTGAAAATCAGTTCAAATTTGACAAAGTTATGACTGTTTGACTTTGGTCAGACTTTGGATCTAGCACTTTACAAGTCAAATTTTTCGTTCAATTTCCATGATTTTGACAAGAAAATGAAACGTCTCAGAATCAAGTTTAAAGTGTTGTTTTATACTAATTATGATATAAGGAGTTTATTAAAGTGAAAACTTGAGATTTAAAATTTTCAATTTTCAAAATATCAAAGGGGAGTATTACCATCAATATCGAATTCTAGCATAAATATTTTTTTTAAGATATTAATAAAATTTGAATGCAGAATGAATTAGATGCCAAACCATGATCAAAATGACATTCCTCTTGAAAATCAGTTCAAATTTGACAAAGTTATGACTGTTTGACTTTGGTCAGACTTTGGATCTAGCACTTTACAAGTCAAATTTTTCGTTCAATTTCCATGATTTTGACAAGAAAATGAAACGTCTCAGAATCAAGTTTAAAGTGTTGTTTTATACTAATTATGATATAAGGAGTTTATTAAAAGTAAAACTTGAGATTTAAAATTTTCAATTTTCCAAAATATCAAAGGGGAGTATTACCATCAATATCGAATTCTAGCATAAATACTTTTTTTAAGATATTAATAAAATTTGAATGCAGAATGAATTAAGATGCCAAACCATGATCAAAATGACATTCCTCTTGAAAATCAGTTCAAATTTGACAAAGTTATGACTGTTTGACTTTGGTCTAGCACTTTACAGTCAAATTTTCGTTCAATTTCCATGATTTTTGACAAGAAAATGAAACGTTTTAAAACCAAGTTTTAAGTGTTCTTTTATACTAATTATGATATAAGGAGTTTATTAAAAGTGAAAACTTCAGATTTAAAATTTCCAATTTTCAAAATAACAAAGGGAGGAGTTTTACCATCAATATCGAATTCTAGCATAAATACTTATTTTTTAAGATATTAATATAATTTGAATGCAGAATGAATTTAGATTCCAAACCATGATCAAAATGACATTCCTTTTGAAAATCAGTTCAATTTGACAAAGTTATGACTGTTTGACTTTGGTCAGACTTTGGATCTAGCACTTTACAAGTCAAATTTTCGTTCAATTTCCATGATTTTTGACAAGAAAATGAAACGTCTCAGAATCAAGTTTAAAGTGTTGTTTATACTAATTATGATATAAGGAGTTTATTAAAAAAAACTTGAGATTTAAAATTTTCAATTTTCAAATATCAAAGGGGAGTATTACCATCAATATCAATTCTAGCATAAATATTTTTTTTAAATATTAATAAATTTGAATGCAGAATGAATTTAGATGCCAAACCATGATCAAAATGACATTCCTTTGAAAATCAGTTCAAATTTGACAAAGTTATGACTGTTTGACTTTGGTCAGACTTTGATCTAGCACTTAACAGTCAAATTTTTCGTTCAATTTCCATGATTTTGACAAGAAAATGAAACGTCTCAAATCAAGTTTAAAGTGTTGTTTTATACTAATTATGATATAAGGAGTTTATTAAAAGTGAAAACTTGAGATTTAAAATTTTCAATTTTCAAATATCAAAGGGGTATTACAATCAATATCGAGCTCTAGCATAAATACTTTTTTTTTAAGATATTAATAAAATTTGAATGCAGAATGAATTTAGATGCCAAACCATGATCAAAATGACATTCCTCTTGAAAATCAGTTCAAATTTGACAAAGTTATGACTGTTTGACTTTGGTCAGACTTTGGATCTAGCACTTTACAAGTCAAATTTTTCGTTCAATTTCCCATGATTTTTGACAAGAAAATGAAACGTCTCAGAATCAAGTTTAAAGTGTTGTTTTATACTAATTATGATATAAGGAGTTTATTAAAAGTGAAAACTTGAGATTTAAAATTTTCAATTTTCAAAATATCAAAGGGGACCATCAATATCGAATTCTAGCATAAATATTTTTTTTTAAGATATTAATATAATTTGAATGCAGAATGAATTTAGATTCCAAACCATGATCAAAATGACATTCCTTTTGAAATCAGTTCATATTTGTCAAAGTTATGACGGTTTGAATTTGGTCAGACTTTGGTTATAGCACTTTACAAGTCAAAATTTTCGATCAACTACCCATGATTTTTGACAAGAAAATGAAACGTCTCAGATTCAAGTTTAAAGTGTTGTATTTTACTAATTATGATATAAGGAGTCAAAACTTGATATTTTAAAATTTTCAATTTTCAAATATCAAAGGGAGTATTACCATCAATATCGAATTCTAGCATAAATACTTTTTTTGAAGATATTAATATAATTTGAATGCAGAATGAATTTAGATTCCAAACCATGATCAAAATGACATTCCTTTGAAAATCAGTTCAGTTTTGACAAAGTTATGACTGTTTGACTTTGGTCAGACTTTGATCTAGCACTTAACAAGTCAAATTTTTCGTTCAATTTCCCATGATTTCTGACAAGAAAATGAAACTTCTCAGAATAAAGTTTAAAGTGTTGTTTTATAATAATTATGAAATCAGGAGTTTATTAAAAGTGAAAACTTGAGATTTAAAAAAATCGATTTTCAAAATATCAAAATACCATCAATATCGAATTCTTACATAAAAACTTTTTTTTAAAGATATTAATAAAATTTGAATGCAGAATGAATTGAGATGCCAAACCATGATCAAAATGACATTCCTCTTGAAAATCAGTTCAATTTGACAAAGTTATGACTGTTTGACTTTGGTCAGACTTTGGATCTAGCACTACACAAGTCAAATTTTTCGTTCAATTTCCCGTGATTTTTAACAAGAAAATGAAACGTCTGAGAATCAAGTTAAAAGTGTTGTTTTATACTAATTAGGAGTTTATTAAAAGTGAATACTTGAGATTTGAAATGTTCAATTTTCAAAATATCAAAGGGGGGAGTATTACCATCAATATCGAATTATAGCATAAATATTTTTTTATAGATATTAATAAAATTTGAATACAGAATGAATTTATATGCGAAGCCATGATCAAAATGACATTCTCTTGAAAATCAGTTCAAATTTGACAAAGTTATGACTGTTTGACTTTGATCTAGCACTTTACAAGTCAAATTTTTCGTTCAATTTCCATGATTTTGACAAGAAAATTAAACGTCTCAGAATCAAGTTTAAAGTGTTGGTGTACACTAATTATGATATAAGGAGTTTATGAAAAATGAAAACTTGAGATTTAAAATTTTCAATTTTCAAAATATCAAAGGGAGGTATTACCATTAATATCGAATTCTAGCATAAAAACTTTTTTTTAAAAGATATTAATAAAAATTTGAATTCAGAATGAATTTAGATGCCAAACCATGATCAAAATGAAATTCCTCCTGAAAATCAGTTCAAATTTGACAAAGCTATAACGGTTTGACTTTGGTCAGACTTTGGATCTAGCACTTAACAAGTCAAATTCTTCGTTCAATTTCCCATGATTTTAGAAAAGATAATGAAACGTCTCAGAATCAAGTTTAAAGTGTTGTTTTATACTAATTATGATATAAGGAGTTTATTAAAAGTGAAAACTTGAGATTTAAAATTTTGAATTCTAGCATAAATACTTTTTTTTTAAGATATTAATTAAATTTAAATACATTATTTTTGACAAGAAAATGAAACGTCTCAGAATCAAGTTTAAAGTGTTGTTTTATACTAATTATGATATATGGAGTTTATTAAAAGTGAAAACTTGAGATTTAAAATTTTCAAAATATCAAAGGGGAGTACCATCAATATCGAATTCTAGCATATATATTTTTTTTTAAAGATATTAATAAAATTTGAATGCAGAATGAATTTAGATGATCGAAATGAAATTCATCTTGAAAATCAGTTCAAATTTGACAAAGTTATGACTGTTTGACTTTGGTCAGACTTTGGATCTAGCACTTTACAGGTCTAAATTTTCGTTGAATTTCCCATGATATTTGACAAGAAAATGAAACGTCTAAGAATCAAGTTTAAAGTGTTGTTTAACTAATTATGATATAAGGAGTTTATTAAAAGTGAAAACTTGAGATTTAAATTTTCAATTTTCAAAATATCAAAGGGGAGTATTACCATCAATATCGAATTCTAGCATAAATACTTTTTTAATATTAATAAAATTTGAATGCAGAATGAATTTAGATGCCAAACCATGATCAAAATAACATTTCTCTTGAAAATCAGTTCAAATTTGACAAGGCTATGACGGTTTGACTTTGGTCAGACTTTGGATCTAGCACTTTACAAGTCAAAATTTTCGTTCAATTTCCCATGATTTTTGACAAGAAATTGAAACGTCTCAGAATCAAGTTTAAAGTGTTGTTTTATACTAATTATGATATAAGGAGTTTATTAAAAGTGAAAACTTGAGATTTAAAATTTTCAATTTTCAAAATATCAAAGGGGTAGTATTCCATAAATATCGAATTTTAGCATAAATACTTCTTTTTTTAAGATATTATTAAAATTTGAATGCAGAATGTATTTAGATGCCAAATTATGATCAAAATGACATTCCTCTTGAGAATCAGTTCACATTTGACAAAGTTATGACTGTTTGGTTTTGGTCAGACTTTGGATCTCGCACTTTACAAGTCAAATTTTCGTTCAATTTCCAATGATTTTTGACAAGAAAATTAAACGTCTCAGAATCAAGTTTAAGATCTAATATTTTGCAATTTTCAAAATATCAACGGGGGGAGTATTACCATCAATATCGAATTCTAGCATAAATACTTTTTTTAAGATATTAATAAAATTTGAATGCAGAATGAATTTAGATGCCAAACCGTGATCAAAATGACATTCCTCTTGAAAATCAGTTTAAATTTGTCAAAGTTATGACTGTTTGACTTTGGTCAGACTTTGGATCTAGCACTTTACAAGTCAAATATTTCGTTCAATTTCCAATGATTTTTGACAAGAAAATGAAACGTCTCAGAATCAAGTTTAAAGTGTTGTTTTATACTAATTATGATATAAGGAGTTTATTAAAAGTGAAAACTTGAGATTTAAAATTTTCAATTTTCAAAATATCAAAGGGGGGAGTATTACCATCAATATCGAATTCTAGCATAAATACTTTTTTTTAAGATATTAATAAAATTTGAATGCAGAATGAATTTAGATGCCAAACCATGATCAAAATGACATTCTCTTGAAAATCAGGTTCAAATTTGACAAAGTTATGACTGTTTGACTTTGGTCAGATCTAGCACTTTACAAGTCAAATTTTCGTTCAATTTCCATGATTTTGACAAGAAAATGAAACGTCTCAGAATCAAGTTTAAAGTGTTGTTTTATACTAATTATGATATAAGAGTTTATTAAAGTGAAAACTTGAGATTTAAAATTTTCAAATTTCAAAATATCAAAGGGGGGAGTATTACCATCAATATCGAATTCTAGCATAAATAATTTTTTTTAAGATATTAATAAAATTTGAATGCAGAATGAATTAAGATGCCAAACCATGATCAAAATGACATTTCTCTTGGAAATCAGTTCAAATTTGACAAAGTTATGACTGTTTGACTTTGGTCAGACTTTGATTCTAGCACTTTGCAAGTCAAATTTTTCGTTCAATTTCCCATGATTTTTGACATGAAAATGAAACGTCTCAGAGTCAAGTTAAAAGTGTTGTTTTAGACTAATTATGATATAAGGAGCTTATTTAAAGTGAAAACTTGAGATTTAAAATTTTCAATTTTCCAAATATCAAAGGGGGGAGTATTACCATCAATATCGAACTCTTGCATAAATACTTTTTTTAAGATATTAATAAAATTTGAATGCAGAATGAATTAAGATGCCAAACCATGATCAAAATGACATTCCTCTTAAAATCAGTTCTAATTTGACAAAGTTATGACTGTTTGATTTTAGTCAGACTTTGGATCTTGCACTTTTAAAATAATAACGATGTAAGGATTTTATTAAAGTGAAAACTTAAGATTTAATATTTTCAATTTTCAAATTATCAAAGGGGAGTATTACCATCAAATTCGAATTTATCAATTTAGAGCGAAGCCATGATCAAAATGACATTAAGCTTGAAAATCGGTTCAGTTTTGACAAAGTTATGACTGTTTGACTTTGGTCAGACTTTGATCTAGCACTTTACAAGTCAAAATTTTCGTTCAATTTCCCATGATTTTGACAAGAAAATGAAACGTCTCAGAATCAAGTTTAAAGTGTTGTTTTATACTAATTATGATATAAGGAGTTTATTAAAGTGAAAACTTGAGATTTAAATTTTCAAATTTCAAAATATCAAAGGGGAGTATTACCATCAATATCGAATTCTAGCATAAATACTTTTTTTAAGATATTAAAATAGAATGAATTAAGATGCCAAACCATGATCAAAATGACATTCCTCTTGAAAATCAGTTCAAATTTGACAAAGTTATGACTGTTTGACTTTGGTCAGACTTTGGATCTAGCACTTTACAAGTCAAATTTTCGTTCAATTTCCCATGATTTTGACAAGAAAATGAAACGTCTCAGAATCAAGTTTAAAGTGTTGTTTTATACTAATTATGATATAAGGAGTTTATTAAAAGTGAAAACTTGAGATTTAAAATTTTCAATTTCCAAATATCAAAGGGGAGTATTACCATCAATATCGAATTCTAGCATAAATACTTTTTAAGATATTAATAAAATTTGAATGCAGAATGAATTAAGATGCATTTAATACAATTTAAATGCAGAATTAATTAAGAGGCCAAACCATGATCAAAATGACATTCCTCTTCAAAATCGGCTCTAATTTGACAAAGTTATGACTGTTTGATTTTGGTCAGACTTTGATCTTGCACTATAAAAATAATAACGATAAGGATTTTATTAAAAGTGAAAACTTAAGATTTCATATTTTCAATTTTCAAATTATCAAAGGGGGGAGTATTACCATCATGATCAAAATGACATTAAGCTTGAAAGTCGGTTCAGTTTTGACAAAGCTATAACGGTTTGACTTTAGTCAGACCTTGGATCTAGCACTTTACAAGTCAAAATTTTCGTTCAATTTCCCATGACTTTTGACAAGAAAATAAAACGTCTCAGAATCAAGTTTAAAGTGTTGTTTTATACTAATTATGATATAAGGAGTTTATTAAAAGTGAAAACTTGAGATTTGAAATTTTCAAATTTCCAAATATCAAAGGCAGGAGTATTACCATCAATATCGAATTGTAGCATAAATACTTTTTTTAAGATATTAAGATACAAAATGAATTAAGATGCCAAACAATGATCAAAATGACATTCCTCTTGAAAATAGGTTTAGTTTTGACAAAGTTATGACGGTTTGACTTTGGTCAGACTTTGGATCTAGCACTTTACAAGTCTAAATTTTCGTCCAATTTCCCATGATTTTTGACAAGAAAATGAAACGTCTCAGAATCAAGTTTAAAATGTTGTTTTATACTAATTATAACATAAGGAATTTATTAAAAGTGAAAACTTTAGATTTAAAATTTTCAACTTTCCAAATATCAAAGGGGGGAGTTTTTCCATCAATATCGAATTCTAGCATAAATACTTTTTAAGATATTAATAAAAGTTGAATGCAGAATGAATTAAGATGCATTTAATACAATTTAAATGCAGAATTAATTAAGAGGCCAAACCAGGATCAAAATGACATTCCTCTTCAAAATCGGCTCTAATTTGACAAAGTTATGACTGTTTGATTTTGGTCAGACGTTGGATCTCGCACTATAAAAATAATAACGATATAAGAAGTTTATTAAAAGTGAAAACTTGAACTTAAATATTTGCAATTTTCAAAATATCAAAGGGGGATTATAACCATCAACTCTACACGAGGTAAAAGTCTAGTGACGAAAGCAATTTCTAGCCCAAAAATTTCTGATATCCAATTTGATGACGAACAAAATTAAAGCTAATTTTAAATAAAAAATATAAATTAATAAAAAAAAAAGACGAAAATTGGCATTGTGCACTGTGAGCAAAAAGGGTGTGCTTCTTTGTACATAAAAATTACTTTTTGCGCAGTGCCGAATGCCAATTTTCGCCTTTTTTTTATTAATTTAAATTTTTATTTAAAATTTTTAGATTAAACTGAATTTTGTTCGTCACAAAATTGGATATCAGAAATCGTTAGAGCCGTGTTGTCAGAAATCGCCAAAATGTAAGCTAAAAAACTTTATTTCACTTGTAAAATGTTACCTGAGTTCTTTAGTTTAAAGGTAAGCATAAAAGCCCTCAATCACACCTTCCCAATGATATATAGAACATATCGGTAGCTTTTATGGTTTGGAAACTGTTGAGGTTTCAATTTTAGCGGTTTTTTCAAAAAGTCGTAAAACAAACATTTCTAGATTTTCGAAAAGAAATTAATCCCCATCATTAGATTTAAGCTACCTTAGCGCTTTGATGCAAACACACAAACAAACTGATTTTTCATTTCATTTTGAGAAGTCCACTAGAATTTTCAAATTTATTTATCTTTTGAACCAGTTATGGGATTTGGGTGATTGAGGTATCAATCGACGCGTATTTTTAAGTAGAATTTAAAAAAAATAAACAATTTAACCAAAAGGCCCCAACAGCCCCATTAGCTGCAATCATCTAAATTTTTCCACTTACACCCCGTATTTCATTTCATGACCCAGCAAAATACCATCAATATCGAATTTTAGCACAACTACATTTTTTTTTTTAAGAAATAAATAAAATTTGAATGCAGAATGAATTACGATGCCAAACCATGATCAAAATGACTTTCCTCTTGAAAATCAGTTCAAATTTGACATAGTTATGACTGTTTGACTTTGGTCAGACTTTTGATCTAGCACTTAACAAGTCAAATTCTTCTTTCAATTTCCCATGATTTTTCACAAGAAAATGAAACGTTTAGGAGTCAAGTTAAAAGTGAAAACTTGAGATTTAAAATTTTCAATTTTCAAAATATCAAAAATACCATCAATATCGAATTTTAGCACAAATACATTTTTTAGAAATAAATAAAATTTGAATGCAGAATGAATTTAGATGCCAAACCATGATCAAAATGACATTCCTCTTGAAAATCAACTTGAGATTTAAAATTTTCAATTTTCAAAATATCAAAGGGGGGAGAACTACCATCAATATCGAATTTTAGCATAAATACTTTTTTTTTAAGATATTATTAAAATTTGAATGCAGAATGTATTTAGATGCCAAATTATGATCAAAATGACATTCCTCTTAAAAATCGGCTCTAATTTGACAAAGTTATGACTGTTGATTTTGGTCAGACTTTGGATCTCGCACTTTAAAAATAATAATGATATAAGGAGTTTATTAAAAGTGAAAACTGAAGATTAAATATTTTCAATTTTCAAATTATCAAAGGGGGGAGTATTACCATCGAAATCGAATTCTATTAATTTAGAGGCCAAGCCATGATCAAAATGACATTTAGCTTGAAAGTCGGTTCAGTTTTGACAAAGTTATGACTTTTTGACTTTGGTCAGACTTTGGATCTTGCACTTTACATGTCAAATTTTTCGTTTAATTTCCCATGATTTTTGACAAGAAAATGATTCGTCTCAGAATCAAGTTTAAAGTGTTGTTTTATACTAATTATGATATAAGGAGTTTATTAAAAGTGAAAACTTGAGATTTAAAATTTTCAATATATCAAAGGGGGGAGTATTACCATCAATATCGAATTCCAGCATAAATACTTTTTTTTAAATGTTATTAAAATTTGAATGCAGAATGAATTTAGATGCCAAACCATGATTAAAATGAAATTCCTCTTAAAAATCAGTTCAAATTTGACAAAGTTATGACTGTTTGACTTTGGTCAGACTTTGGATCTAGCACTTTACAAGTCAAAATTTTCGTTCAATTTCCCATGATTTTGACAAGAAAATGAAACATCTCAGAATCAAGTTTAAAGTGTTGTTTTATACTAATTATGATATAATGAGTTTATTAAAAGTGAAAACTTCAGATTATTAATAAAATTTGAATGCAGAATAAATATAGATGCCAAACTATGATCAAAATGACATTCAGCTTAAACGTCGGTTCAGTTTTGACAAAATTATGACTGTTTGACTTTGGTCAGACTTTGATCTAGCACTTTACAAGTCAAATTTTCGTTCAATTTCCCATGATTTTTGACAAGAAAATGAAACGTCTCAGAATCAAGTTAAAGTGTTGTATTATACTAATTATAATAAAGGAGTTTATTCAAAGTGAAAACTAGAGATTTAAAATTTTCAATTGCAAAATATTAAAGGGGGAGTATTACAATCAATATCGAACTAGCACTTTACATGTCAAATTTTTCGTTCAATTTCCCATGATTTTTGACAAGAGAATGATTCGTCTCAGAATCAAAGTGTTGTTTTATACTAATTATGATATAAGGAGTTTATTAAAAGTGAAAACGTGAGATTTAAAATTTTCAATTTTCCAAATATCAAAGGGGGGAGTATTACAATCAATATCGAACTCTAGCATAAATACCTTTTTTATAAATATTAATAAATTTGAATGCAGAATAAAATTAGATGCCAAACCATGATCAAATGATATTCCTCTTGAAAATCAGTTCAAATTTGACAAAGCTATGACTGTTTGACTTTGGATCAAGCTTTTACAAGTTCATGATTTTTGACAAGAAAATGAAACGTCTCAGAATCAAGTTTAAAGTGTTGTTTTATACTAATTATATATAACGAGTTTATTAAATGTGAACACTTGAGATTTAAAATTTTCAATTTTCAAAACTCAAAGGGGTATTACCATCAACATCAAACTCTAGTATATATCCTTTTTTTTTTAATTAATAAAATTTGAATGCAGAATGAATTTAGATGCCAAACCATGATCAAAATGACATACCTCTTGAAAATCAGTTCAAATTTGACAAAGTTATGACTGTTTGACTTTGGTCAGACTTTGGGTCTTGCACTTTACATGTCAAATTTTTCGTTCAATTTCTCATGATTTTGACAACAAAATAAACGTCTCAGAATCAAGTTTAAATTGTTGTTTTATACTAATTATGATATAATGAGTTTATTAAAAGTGAAAACTTGAGATATAAAATTTTCAATTTTCAAAATATCAAATGGGGAGTCCTACCATCAATATCGAATTCTAGCATGAATACTTTTTTTTAAGATATAAATAAAATTTGAATACAGAATGAATTAGATGCCAAAACATGATCAAATGACATTCCTCTTGAAAATCAGTTCAAATTTGACAAAGTTATGACTGTTTGACTTTGGATCTAGCACTTTACATGTCAAATTTTTTGTTCAATTTCCCATGATTTTTGACAAGAAAATGAAACGTCTCAGAATCAAGTTGAAAGTGTTGTTTTTATACTAATTATGATATAAGAAGTTTAATAAAAGTGAAAACTTGAGAATTTAAAATTTTCAATATTCAAAATATCAAAGGGAGTATTACTATCAATATCGAATTCTATGAATTTAGAGGCAAAAAACAAGATCTAAATTACATGTCTCTTGAAAATCGGTTCAGTTTTGACAAAGTTATGACTGTTTGACTTTGATCTTGCACCTTACAAGTCAAATTTTCGTTCAATTTCCCATGATTTTTGACAAAAATGAAACGTCTCAGAGTCAAGTTTAAAGTGTTGTTTTATACTAATTAGGAGTTTATTAAAAGTGAAAACTTGAGATTTAAAATTTTCAATTTTCAAAATATCAAAGGGGGGAGTATTATTATCAACATCGAATTCTAGCATAAATATTTTTTTTTAAGATATAAATAAAATTTGAATGCAGAATGAATTAAGATGCCAAACCATGATTGAAATTAAATTCCCCCTAAAAATCAGTTTAAATTTGACAAAGTTATGACTGTTTGAATTTGGTCAGACTTTGGATCTGCACTTACAAGTCAAATTTTTGTTCAATTTCCATGATTTTTTGACAAGAAAATAAAACGTCTCAGAATCAAGTTTAAAGTGTTTTTTTATACTGATTATGATATAAAAAATTTATTAAATTTTGAATTTAATAAAAAAAAGGCGAAAATTGGCATTGTGCACTGTGAGCAAAAAGGGTGAGTTTTGTACATGAAAATTACTTTTGCGCAGTGCCGAATGCCAATTTTTTTTAATTTATATTTTATTTAAATTTTTAGATTAAACTGAATTTTGTTCGTCACAAATTGGATATCAGAAATTTTGGGGCTAGAAATTGCTTTCGTCACTAGACTTTACCTCGTCTAGAGGTTTTTTTAGGATATCAGAAATTTTTGCAATTGCTTTCGACATTGTAACTTTATCATTAATGCAAAGCAAATAGTAAAATATATAAATTTAGTTGTTGAACGTATTTCATATATAAAAATTTTTGTTCTTTAATTATAAAAGAAAACTAGAACCACCCCTGCTCGCTTTGCTCGCGTTGCTACAGCCGAGCATACTCTACTAATCGAAGACCGTACTTACTATGAAAAAAAAAGTTTTCATACTAAGACTCGGACTTCGATCGGTCCTATGACAGCTATATTATATATGGTCCGATTCGAACCAACTTTGGTCGGATATATAAAAACCAAGTTAAATGCATATTGTATTAGTTTGGTTAAGATTTCTCATAAAACAATAAAGTTTTTTCGTACTAAAACCTAATTTTGACGCGATCGGTCCTGTGACAGCTATAGTGGTCTGATTTGAACCAACTTTTGTCAGGATATATAAAACCAAGTTAAATGCATATTGTATCAGTTTGGTTGAGATATCTCATAAAACCAAAACAGATAATATCTTCCAAACCCCTCAACCAAACTTTATGTTTCGTATACCAAAAAACGCGAAAGTGTACGTATTACAACATATTAACTTAACAGAAATCGTTAGAGCCGTTTTGTCAGAAATCGCCAAAATGTAAGCTAAAAAACTTTATTTCACCTGTAAAATGTTACCTGAGTACTTTAGAAATAAAGTCTAAAGGTACGCATAAGAGCCCTCAATCACACCTTTCCAATGATATATAGAACATATCGGTAGCTTTTATGGTTGGAAACTGTTGAGGTTTCAATTTTAGCGGGATTTAGCGTTTGTCCGATAAACTAGCGGTTTTTTCAAAAAGTCGTAGAACAAACATTTCTAGATTTTCGAAAAGGAATAAATCCCCATCATTACATTTAAGCTTCTTTAGCGCTTTGACAAACAGACAAACAGACAAACAAACTGACTTTTCATTTCATTTTGAGAAGTCCACTAAAATTTTAAAATTTATTTATCTTTTGAACCAGTTATGGGATTTGGGTGATTGAGGTATCGACGCGTATTTTTAAGTATAATTTTTAAAAATAAACAATTTTACCAAAAGGCCCAACAGCCCCATTAGCTGCAATCATCTAAATTTTCCCTCCCACTTACACCCCAGTATCTCATGACCCAGGCCATTTTGCCATTTTGTAAGTTAGACTAAACCTTTCGATCGGAATATTATTCGATCTAATCGGACAGTCGCAGCAAATTTTCCAACTTAGCTGTATATATAGTTAGTCGCCTTTCGCATAACGCGAACTGCCGTCGCAGTGATATTGTGTGTTTAAATTACATTTGTTTTCTTAATAGCTTTTTTAAAATAAATTTTTAATTAAAGTTCTAGTTTACAGCAAAAAAATTTTCAAAACGTTATGTGCTTTACTTCAACAATGGTTCAGTATGGTTCTCTATTTCAGTTGTGTTCTGAATGTTTTGGTTCTATTTGGCTTGCGTTCTATAGGTTCTATCTTGACGTATAGTATTTGTTCAAATATCAAAAACTTTTGACACTGAAGTATTTGTTTTGAATTTGAGCAGAGTGCTTGCTTATTAATATAAGGAGTTAAATAAAAAGTGAAAACTTGAGATTTAAAATTTTCAATTTGCAAAATATCAAAGGGGAATATTACCATCATTATCAGATTCTATCAATTTAGAGGCCAAAACAGGATCAAGATGGTATGCCGCTTGAAAATAGGTTCAGTTTTGACAAAGTTATGACAGCTTGACTTTGGATCTCGCACTTAACAGAGTCAAACTATTTCGTTCAATTTCCTGATTTTTGATTAAAACGAAACTCAGACACAAGTTCATGGTGTTGTTTTTTACTAATTACATACAAGGAGTTTATTAAAAGTGAAAACTTGAGATTTAACATTTTCAATTTTCAAAAACTCAAAGGGCGATATTACAATCAATATCGAACTCTAGCAAAAATACTTTTATATAAATTAATAAAATTTGAATGCAGAATGAATTAAGATGCCAAACCATGGTCAAAATGACATTCAGCTTGAAAGTCGGTTCAGTTTGACAAAGTTTGACAAAGTAATGACGGTTTTGACTTTGAATCTAGCACTTAAAAGTCAAAATTCGTTCAATTTCCATGATTTTTGAAAGATAATGAAACGTCTCAAGATCAAGTTTAAAGTTGTATTATTTTCAAAAAAAATATCACAGGGGAAATATTACCATCAACATCGAATTCCAGTTAATACTTTTTTTTTTAAGTTATTAATAAAATTTGAATGCAGTATGAATATGAATTTCTAACCATGATCAAAATGACATTCCTCTACTTGAAAATCAGTTCAAAAATATCAATAGAGTATTGTTCAATATCTAATTCTATCAATTAGAAGCAAAAAACATGATGAAATGACATAATAACTTAGAAGAAATCAGTTCAGTTTTTGATAAAGCTATATTAAGTCATTAATAAAAATTTGAATGCAATGAATGTAGATTTCAAACCATGATCAAATGACATTCTCTTGAAAATCAAACAAAATATCAATGGGGAAGTATTACCATCAATATCAATTCTATCAATTTAGCGGCAAAAAACACATGATCAAAAATGACATTCGCCTGAAAATCAGTTCAGTTTGACAAAGTGCGACGGTTTGACTTTGGTCAGACTTTGGATCTAGCACTTCAGTAAAATTTTCGTTCAATTTCCATGATTTTTGACATCAAAATTAAACATCTCAGAATCAAGTTCCTTAGTGTTGTTTTATACTAGTGATACAAGGAGTTTTATTAAAGGAGTGAAAAGTTGAGATTTAAAATTTTTAACTTTCCAAATATTAAAGGGAGATATTACAATCAATATCGAATTCAAGCAAAAATACTTTTTTAAGATATTAATATAATTTGAATGCGAATGAATTAAGATGCCAAACCATGATAAAATGACATACCTCTTGAAAATAAGTTTAAAAGTGACAAAGTTATAACTACTTGACTTTGGTCAGACTTTGGAACTAGCAGCACTTACCAGATCAAATTTTTTGTTCAATTTCCCATGATTTTGACAAAGAAAATGAAAAGTCTCAAAATCAAGTTTAAATGTTGTTGTTTATACTACTTATGATATAAGGAGTTTATTAAAAGTGACTTGAGATTTAAAATTTTCAATTTTCAAAAAATCAAAAAAAAGGAGATATTACCATCAATATCGAACTCTTGCAAAATACTTTTTTTTTAGATATTAATAAAATTTGAATGCAGAATGAATGATGCCAAACCATGATAAAAATGACATAAAAAAGAAACTTGAAAGTCAGTTCAGTTTTTGACAAGTTATGACGGTCAAAATTTAAGTGTTGTTGTTTTTATACTACTTATGATATAAGGAGTTTTATTAAAAGTGAAAACTTAAGAGATTTAAAATTTTCAATTTTCAAAAAACTCAAAGGGGAGTATTACAATCAATATCGAATTCTAAGCAAAAATACTTTTTTAAGATATTAATAAAATTTGAATGCAGAATGAATGATGCCAAACCATGATCAAAATGACATTCCTCTTGAAAGTCGGTTCAATTTTGACAAAGTTATGACAGTTTGATTTAGTCAGACTTTGGATCTACCACTTTACAAGTCAAAATTTTCGTTCAATTTCCCATGATTTTGACAAGAAAATGAAACGTCTCAAAATCAAGTTTAAAGTGTTGTTTGTTTTATACTAATTATGATATAAGGAGTTTATTAAAGTGAAAACTTGGAGATTTAATATTTTCAAAATATCAAAGGGAGAGTATTATTATCAGCATCGAATTCCAGAATAAATACTTTTTTTGAATTATTAATAAAATTTGAATGCAGAATGAATGTAGATTTCAGAAACCATGATCAAAATGACATTTCTCTTGAAAATCAGTTCAAAATATCAAGGGGAAGTATTACATCAATATCTAATTCTATCAATTTGAGGCCAAACCATGATAAAATGACATAAACTTGAAAGTCAGTTCAGGGTTCAGGTTCGGGGAGTATTACCATCAATATCGAATTCAAGCAAAATACTTTTTTTAAGATATTAATAATAAAATTTGAATGCAGAATGAATTAGATGCCAAACCATGATCAAAATGACATTCCTTGAAAGTCAGTTTCAATTTTGACAAAGTTATGACGGTTTGACTTTGGTCAGACTTTGGATCTAGCACTTTACAGTCAAATTTTCGTTCAATTTCCCATGATTTTTTTGACAAGAAAATAAAACACCTCAGAATCAAGTTTAAAGTGTTGTTTTATACTAATTATGATATAAGAATTTTATAAAAGTGAAAACTTGAATTTAAAATTTTCAGTTTGCAAAATATCAAAGGGGGGAGTGGCCGTCATTATCGAATTCTATTTTTTGAGGCCAAAACATGATCAAGATGACATGCCTCTTGAAATAGGTTCAGTTTTTTGACAAAGTTATGACAGCTTGACTTTGGATCTCGCATAACAGAATCAAAATTTTCGTTCAATTTCCCATGATTTTGACAAGAAAGATTAAACATCTCAGACGTTCATGGTGTTTGTTTTATACTAATTACATTACAAGGAGTTTATTAAAGTGAAAACTTGAGATTTAAAATTTTCAACTTTTCAAATATTAACCCTGCGATTCCAACGTTGAATGTGGCCAACTTGGCTGTTTGACAGTTAATTGTGAGCGATCATATGTTTCATTATATGATTCTTTATAATATCGTAAAGAATATACTTATGTTTTACTCAAAGGTCAGTAAACAAACACTTACATTTGGAAGTTTTTTAACAAAAAAATATTTTGAAATGACTGCACCTCTCGAACAAAATGTTATTGGTTTCATCTATTTAATTTTCGAACATTTTTTTAAATTAAGTAATTTTTTTTGTAATCGTTAAAAAATTCTAAATATAAGAAATACAATTGTTTTTCAGAATAGATTAAGCTTATAGGCGTAATAGTTGAAATTGATAATATTAGCATAATTTTCAAGAAATTAATTTTTTAGCGTCATCAAATTTTTGACTGTGGTAGCGCTTAAACCAGTTGGCATGGCGACTTCCAATTTTGGCTTAATACTCCTTTAATTAATATAAGACGATTCAAAGTAAAAAAAATGTTTACACCAAAAGTGAAAACTTGAGGTCAAAAAGGGTTAATGGGGGGAGTATTACAATCAATATCGAATTCTAGAAGAAATACTTTTTTTTAAGATTTTAATAAAATTTGAATGCAGAATGAAATCAAGATGCCAAACCATGATCAAATAATACCTCTTGAAAATCAGTTCAAATTTGACAAAGTTATGACTGCTTGACTTTGGTCAGACTTTTGCATCTAGCACTTTATGTCAAATTTTTCGTTCAATTTCCCATGATTTTTGACAGAAAATGAAACATCTCAAAATCAAGTTTAAAGTGTTGTTGTTTTATACTAACTATGATATAAGGTTTTATTAAAAGTCAAAACAGATTTAATATTTTCAATTTTCAAAAAACTCATCAATATCTAACTCTAGCATATATACTTTTTTTAAATTAATAATTTGAATGCAGAATGAATTTAGATTACAAACCATGATCAAAATGACATTGCTTGAAAGTCGGTTCAGTTTTGCAAAGTTATGACGGTATGATTTGGTTGACTTTGGATCTAGCACTTTACAGTCAAAATTTTCGTTCAATTTCCATGATTTTGACAAAAATAAAACGTCTCAGAATCAAGTTTAAAGTGTTGTTTTATACTAATTATGATATAAGGAGTTTACTAAAAGTGAAAACTTGAGATTTATTTTCAACTTTTAAAATATTAATGGAGATATTACCAAATCAATATCGAGCTCTCGAAAAAATTTTTTTTTTAAGATATTAATAAAATTTGAATGCAAAATGAATTAGATGCCAAACATGATCAAAATAACATACCTCTTGAAAATCAGTTCAAATTTGACAAAGCTATGACTGTTCGACTTTGGATCTCGCACTTTACAAGTCAAATTTTTCGCTCAATTTCCCATGACAAGAAAATTCAACTTCTCAGAATCAAGATCATAGTGTTGTTCTATACTAATTACGATACAAAAAGGAGTTTATAAAAAAAGTGAAAACTTGAGATTTTTTTTTTTTTTTTTTTTTTTTTTTCAAAGGGAGTATTACAATCAATATTTTTTTCTTTTTTTTTTTTACTTTTTTTTTTAAAGATATTAATTTTTTTTGAATTTTTTTTTTTTTTTTTGCTAAACCATGATCAAAATGACATTCCTCTTGAAAATCAGCTCGAATTTGGCAAGCTATGACGGTTTGACTTTTGGTCAGACGTTGGATCTAGCACTTTACCAGTCTAATTTTTCGTTCAATTTCCCTTGGTATGATATAATTATGAAGATAGACGGAGTTTTTTTTAAGAGGCGGTAGAGGGCGGCGGGAGGCGAGAGAGAGACGGTGCTATCTCCCTGTATCGACCTCTCCATCTCTCAACATATCATCGTCGTATTGCGTGCTTCGCTTCATCAGCGTTGTATAATGGCCTTATCTTCATCTGACCTGCGTTCAATGCCGACATAACAGGCGGCCTCTCTACATAACGGCCATTGCTATTGGAACTCATGCCGCTCCGCGATATGCGCTATGCGACGTTGACGTTTGACGCTCGTTCAGACGTTTGCTAAACGACGTGCTGGTGGCATATGTTTGTTCGCGGCGTGCTGATGGTGTCGACAACCGTTCTTCAAACGGCGTCTCTGTTATCGGCATTTCGTAGCGATGGTGGCGACGTTGACGGAACGAACGTTGACAGGTGGCGACGGCGTATGCCGACGCTGTCATGGTGACGCATGGGCGTTGGTGGCTGCCTTCGTTGCGGGTGGCAGGTGGTCACCGGTGGCGACGGTTGAACAT